>NC_047136.2:26257664-26500961 GCF_009829125.3 Periophthalmus magnuspinnatus
TAGTAGTAGTAATAGTTTGACATTTGGCAGTTCAATACTAGTTGCCAATATAAATACTGCCTTTGTGTCTTTCATTTAACCTTTATTTATCCAGGAACCAGTTCTTATTTACAACGAAAATGGACAAGAGGCACTGGCGCAATGCATAATATAACATCAAATCTTTGACTCATTACAAGAATATTTACAAGAGTATAAAAGTGACACTAGAGTCAGGTGCACTCATCAGAAGCTGCATCTCTTAAGCAGGATTTCAATGCCGATAAAGTGATCAACAGGGCAAAACATTTATACGTTAATTTGTTATTGTTAAACAGGATAAATACACTGGAAATTGCAGAAATATTTGCAGTGCACTACATTTTAAAGAACAATTCAGCGGATGAAAGAAGTGCTTCTTATCGTATGCAGGTGTACAGTATCTTACCATGACTATTTTTATTTTTACGACAACCTTTATTTTAAAACAAATGCTAATCTGTGCACCAATTGTAGAATAAATATCACCAGAATGACACTATTTGGTTGCTTGAACATTGTAAATATCTGAACATACTCTAAAATACACAGCTTCGTATTGGTTTTGTCAATTTAATCATGTGACTACTAGTTCAGGTCACGTACAGTGTATTGTTCCACTGTTGTAACTGTCAAATGACTCAGTAGAGAAAGACAGTACTGTATTTCCAAAAAAAACAGTATCGCTATGTTAACTGTACACAGCAACAAAGAATGCAGTATGTCGTATTCTTATATATACATATGATTTCTGACTTAAAAAAAGGACAGTATTTGACCTTAGCAGCACATATGAGGCTTTTAACCCCCTAAAAACAAAAAAACATAATTATTAATCCAGTTGTT
Organism: Periophthalmus magnuspinnatus; assembly: GCF_009829125.3. Lineage (NCBI taxonomy): Eukaryota > Metazoa > Chordata > Actinopteri > Gobiiformes > Gobiidae > Periophthalmus > Periophthalmus magnuspinnatus. The sequence continues at coordinate 26,258,529 of NC_047136.2, forward strand.
CCTATTGTAGGAATAAATACCACCACAAAAACAAAGCTTAATGTAGTTCTTTTCAGATATTTACCTTTTACATTTATCTTTTTATATTTACCGCTACGTCTTCCAGATGAAGCAGCCGGAGAACAGAGGAGCTAGAAACCACCTGCTGTGCTACTGTATCATCATCATCTAAAGAAAAATATCCCTTAAAATCCTGTAATACAGTCTTACAGCGTTTTACTTGCCAGTATGTCTCAGTATGTAGGTGATAAGAGAGTAGAGATCAGCTGAACATGAGATCAACAACACAATCAATGATTAGCACCTTTAAACAAATAAGATGACAGCCACAGCAAGCACCAGTACTGTACTGTCCAGTACTATTGCTGGTAACCAAGTGTTGACAGAAGTTGGTTATTAGCTCTAATGTTTTAACATCTTACTTGCAAATTAGCTTTTTGCAATGGAGAGATAAAGTCACAGCCACATGTTCATTTGATGAGTGCCATCTTTGGTTCCTTGTTTTTCTCCAAAAATCTCTGTGTGAATCCAGGGAAGAAGACAAATGTGTTGCATGATCAAAAGACTAGGACAAATAAGACATGAGACAAAGGCTAAACACATCTACTCCAAGAGAACACATATTGTACTATACTGAAATTTCAAACTTGAGAATCCAGCCCAGACTTTAGGGGCATTACTTTGGATAATATAAGGTAATCTATAGTTTTAAACGGATAACTACTGTTGAAAATGTGTGTATTTTTACAGTGTATGGCCTCCAATAACACTGCGTCAAAGCCTGAAGAGCCAACATCAACATCAGTCTACATGACACTGCAACATTGTTGAATAGTTGAAACTATGTGAGAAATCCTCCCACTCCCATCACCATACGTCATTACACAAGAACTTCCATGAAAGTCAAACAATATTACACGCCCTTTTCATTTGGCCTTCATCATTTCCAGGTTGGACGTCTTTAATCCTGCTGCGATAAGGATTTTAATTAAAAGAGTAACCCCTATGCTCCTCGCGCCCAGGCCATTACATGCACATAAGCTAATTTGCAAAGGCTAAAAGTATGTGTAATTATTTGATGGTGCATGGGCCAGGAGCAGCTAGGGGACACTTAATTCTGCTTGAGTAGATGGTTAATATTTTGATGCTAGTTGGAGCAGCCATTACACTGACAGGCAGGGCTGGATCACAGTTTTTCGCAGAAAGCAGGCATTATGTCAGAACAGCACAATTGATGATCGACAGATGATGGCATGGTAGCACACGCTCCTCTGTTGCCAGAAATAGCCAAAGAACTGGGGTTGCTCAGTTCATCCTGTCTTCAGTGTGCAGCTATGGTGCACTATTCAGGCCTTTTGCTTTGAGTAACACATTATTATTACTATTTTATTTTGTAGTACACATTTTAGTAAACAGCAAGCAAACTTAAAGACTCAGTTCTGCCAATAACCGATATGAACTAATACTAGCGCATTGTTTTAGATTTGTTTTTTCCTCAAAACACTAATAATCGATCACAAAACTATATTCTGCAAGAATTGTGGTGGTGGTGTATCGCCTTTTTTCTGTCCTGTGGTGTGACATGCCTTTGTAGCAAAATATAAAAATGATTTTGAAAAACAAATCAGCTCTACAACAATTGTAAGGAAGCCATTTCATAAACATTACATCATTTTTATGTAACTCTTTTCATTTTAGACATTTGAACCTTTCCTGGGGTGTGACTTTTCTTGTCACCCCACTGGAAATTTACCATGTTAAAAACTTCTAATAAATGACTTTATGCATCTATACTGCTACTTTAATAATTAGGCCCGAGCCCCACAGGGCGTTGGGTGTATTGCTTTCCCATGCACTCATCGTTGCCAAATGTTTCCTTTCCTTCACCCCCTGCCCGGACTCCAGTATCCAAGCAACCCATGCCATAGGCATGGGACATGCATATTTGTTCTTGCTAACATGTCATCGTCAAAACTGAGTCAATGGGCAAAGCCCCACCCTTAGGGGGTGCCAGGTCGGCCAAGTATGAAGTGCAGCCCGCGAGGGCCATTTGATGCCGCTTGTGGCTTTAATTGTATAATTATTATTATTATTATTTTTAACAATTAGAGTTGTATTTTTCTTAGGAAATAGAGCTGTCACACCACAGGACATCACATTGGCGCACTTTCAAAGTTTTTTCAAAAAAGTTGGATTTTACAAAAGTGAGAAAATGATCATTATTTCTTTCTCCTAACTGTCTTTTTAAATTTGTGGTTTTTCATGTCACACCACAGGGCGTCCCTCATTAGGCCAACACCTTTATGAACTGCCTCTGACACAAGAGACTCATTCTGGTTATTTAAAGAAAAGTGTCAGTCACATCGCAGATGTTTTAGTGGTTCTTGTTGAAATACCAAAAAACAAGTTAATTCTAAAACAATGTGTAATTTATAGAATACACATTTGTGCACAGTTGAGAACATTTTGAATAAAGAAAAATTTAGAAAATCCTTTAAAGTGATAACACCAAAAATGGGCATCAAGTACCCATCAATAGAAGTTATAATAATAATTAGTGTTGTGGGACAGTGATTTTCCTGGATTGGAGCCAATGCTATATATCAGTACCATATCATATTGTATTGGTGCATGATGTATCCCATATGAGAGAATAAACTCTCTCATATGGGATACAATTTGAGTTCAGATAGAATTGAATCAATTACAGGGATTGACTCAGGTAGCACACTGAAACGTGCATGAATGAGGCAAAAATACTGTTGTATAGACTTACACAAACATGTTCTGAAATACCTGGTATTCTGGTATTAGTTTAATAGTTCATCTTTGTATGTATTTGTTGTGGGAAAAGAATAAAGACATTTAAATATTCCAATTTTGCTTGACATATGTCTTTAAAAATACCTAGACAACCATTAGAGTCAGTGAACAGGTTAATGCTTTATACCCATCAGATCTGGTTTTAATCTGCACCCGCTTCCAAAACACTGAGCGCTTTACCTTAATCCCCAATCGAAAAGTTTCCTTCATTAAAGAGCCAAGACAGCAGATAAAGCCTATTTCCCACTGATATCAAGCCAATTGAGGCTATTTAAGGTGATGGAGTTTTCAGTGGGTTGGATCTCTCTGGTCGTCTGCTCCAACTCAATACTGCTGCCAGTTTGAGCATTTAGCATTAGCCTTCCTGAATTAACTTGTTTATGTTCTTTAGATTTACCCTGATTAACTTGGTTTACTTAGAAGTTGCTCGAAGTTGTTAGAAAGCTTTATTTAGCCTATGGCATTTAGATTTTGATACAGCTCAAGATCTTTCTAAAGCTTTTCAGGAAAGGTTTATTTCTGTCCTGTCTTTTTTAGTTTTGATACTTACTCAAATGAGAATCTAGTTTGTATCAGATTTTTATAAATACAAACACACACATATATAATCTATTTTATTAATGTATGTATAATAATAATTTTGAAAATAATACCATCATAATAATTGCTTGTACTATTATTGTCTTTTTTATTTACATAATTTTACCATATTTATTTGGTGTGTGTTTGTGAATCATTACAGTATAATATTTTTGTTTAAGAGAAAACATCACTTAGTCAAACATGCTTGGGTGCTCGCTTCCTAGTTCGTCCAGAGCAGGTGCTGCATGTTCCATGGACACGGGCTCCAGATAATCTCTTCCAATTATCTAGTTGAAAACAATTTGGTTAATAAGGAGGGATAAAAAGGCAAGTGTAATGAGCTTTTGTGTCATTTCAGAGTCCACTCCCTCAGCTTTTCCCTCAGAATGGCTAAAGTTGGTCTGAGCTAAAAGTTGACACATTTTCACAGATAGTGTTCTCCCTCAGCCCAGACGTTTTTCACCACAGCTGCTGTATGAGAGCACGAGCGGAGCCGCAGTCGGGCCAACATGAGTCTGGGACGTTACAACTCATCTTGTGCATTTTCTGTGGAGTGTGTGATTTGCATCTGATTTTTGATACTTTTGACAACCCCAGTTTGGATCAACCACCAACATACTGAGACTGAGAATTTTGCAATAAAATGTATGAACTTCCATACTAAGACAGGCTAAATCACTATATGGATATGCACCAGACAGGCATACTGTGTAGAAAATATTATTGTTTCTTTCAGTAGATCCTGTTCACTTCAGCTGAACATCTTGGCTCCTTTGTTTTTCTTTGGAACACGCCACAAGTTGTGAGCCATATTTTCTTTGTTGCAGTTGACAGCAGATTGGAGGAAGTAGGTCTATTAATTGTTGCCATGGTTTTCTGACTTAGACTGAGAGTTTGTTTGTCCTTCATATTGTTTATACCCACATAACTGGAACATAAGGTTTTCCACTCTAGGCTGACTTCAAATGTCAGTCCTGGATGAGAAGGTGCTACTAATGAATTTTACTATCAGGATTTCAGTTCTCAATTCAATCACAGAAATGTAATTACGCCTGGGTTTGTATCGCTGTAATTGCAACTTTTTCAACTTGGATTTATAAATGTATCTGCACAAATATGAGATCAGTTTTCATCAAATAAAAGCAGTGTAGAGTTTGAGAAATCCTGTGTTACGAGATACACTCAACCTCTTCTGTAGCTTACATAAATTTGCAATATGTAATAAATGTAGGTGCATTTTCTGATCGGAAAATTGAATGTTGACTCCCAGACTTTTTTTTTAAGTCCCTGAAGGAGGACTTAAAAGGACAAATAGGGTGTCTGATCAGCCTAAGTAAAAGCCATGTTAGAGTGGTTAGAAGATTTCTTAGAAGAGTCCATTATGTTTGACCTGCATGCGAGTTACAAATGCTAATCATTGATGGATTTTTTTGTATTTATCTGTACAAATCCAGGATTACAGGTAGCTCCAAGTATAAAAATATTACTTTAACTACTACAAATCAAGCTGCTGTCTTAGATGTACCACCTAATGTCTTTGTATTACCATTTTGTGCATATCTCGCTGCAGCAAAGCCAAATTTAACTTTTAAAATGTTCTGATATTTGAGCAGTTTATGCATATACGTCGGAGTTTACATTTGCAACTAGATCCGATATGGCCACAGGTGGTGTATTGGTAACATGGCAAAGCTACTAAGTTCCATGGGTAGCAGCCTCATAGAGTTGTTGTTTGTTCAATTTGTTGTGGTTCATCCATGCAATCTCTGACAAACAAGGGCACTACTAAAGCAGCCAGACACAGACCTAACTAATCCTAGTCAAGTACAATAGAAAAACAGTCATTTGGAATCAAGTCATTCACCTATTTAGCATTTCTTTATGTCTCCACATTGTCGTTATTGTTAAATATTTGGATTACTACCATGCCACTTTGACAATAAAACAGAACATTTCTAAAACTAAAAGCTCGTCGTTCATCCATTATTCGCCTGTATTGATCAGTGACCTATACAAGTTCTTCAGATCCGTCACTTAAAAATCACATCGACCTTTAGCGTGACCTATAGCTCGCTGCAGTTTGGCTACTTTTATCTCCCTGCCGTTAATGACCACTTGTCCAGTCCTCACCTGTTGTGGAGGATCAGACGGATATTTCAGATGGACGAGAGACGGACCTTGTGTAACCTAATGGTTACACAAGGGGAGCTGTTTTTAACCTTCATGCGTGCTTCACCTTTTCAAACATACTTTTCAAAAAGCATAAGTGACTCTTTTCCACCGTGTCTTGGCTAGATAGAGGTCTTATATTTAGCGCTTTGGTCCAAATTGAAATATTTTTCACTACAATTATAGAAAGATGGATAACTTTGCCACTACTTCGTAATAGTAATCTTTTAAACACAAAAAACTCAAATCTGGACTCTTAAAGCGTATTATGTTTGTGCTTTTGGTCGAAATCAACCAATATATTTTTGTTTTTTTTTGTTTTTTCATGGCTGATCCCATATCCCAACGATTGCAACCAGTGACCAATAAGCTCTGCAGATTTTTTTATGCCAATATGTAGGGCCGATTTTGATTTTTTTCCCCAAATTTTACCATTTAAATTTTGCTATACATTTCCCTTTTTTAGCCCTTTTTTAACGCAAACCTATAAGAGAGCTGTGTAATCATGTTTTGTGCAGCTAGCTCTTCATTAAAGTGTTAATATAAAGCTTTGTGTGTATTTTTAGGCATCAGATTGATCAAAACAAATTATCGGCCTTTGCTGGAGAATTAATGCCGATAGCCGATATGCTAAAAAGTCGAATAGACCCAATATATCGGCCAACCAAAATATCAGTCTGTCTGTAGCTTTTGGGCAGGACACTTCATCCATGCACCTGCCAGCATTATTTTTTTATGATGATGATGATGACAAAGAAGAATTGTGATTGTAATTAGATTTGCAATATGTAGGATTGTAGGATGTAGGAGAACAAAAAGTAGGATTCTGCTCCGAGTGCACACTGTAAACAACTCCAGGAGCATTAACATTTGACAGAAGACTGAAATACGAATTGAAACGGGATTGTCATGAATTTCAGAACATGTTTATAGAGGTCTAAACAATATTTCCCTTTATTTAATGCAAGACAAGACAGACCAATATAGTGACAAGTGCTGATAAGACATACCAAGACATAACGTGGTTTGCAGACGTAACAGCTGTTTACAATTGTATGTGACAAGTCTGTGTTGTGTTGTGTGTGTGTATCTTTGCATGTGATACTGACAATATTTCTCTAAAAACACATTATTTGTTTTTTTGCAGAGGACGTCCTATTATCTAAATAACTGCAGCGTTTGTGATTTGATAACTACAGCAATTCAATTCACGATTTTTATTACACAGTTATTGGCAGCCACACTTCCTTCAGTCTGCCCCAGGGACGGCTGTGACTCAAGTTAAGATGAAGCTTACCATTCCTGGGTGAGACTGAAAATAATGAAAATAATGCAATAGCGTCTCTCAACAAACTGCAATAGAAAGTGTATCGAATTGATTAAACAGTTTGTCATGGTCACAGATGTCTGCTTAGATTCCGTAATTACAGTGTGGGATTGCTTCGAGTTAGAATTTGCGATGGTTCTTCTTCTTTAAAGGTGCACTATGTAACTTTTCCACCTGCTTGTCTCCATAGTTTAGGATTATAACTACTTTTTAGATATTTTTACTTTGCTTTCATTCAACTGCAGGTAGAAAAATCGCAAAAAAGATGCAATTTTACAGTGAGTGTGGTTGGCCCTCCACAGATCTGACCTGTGATTGCAACTGCTGGTGTCCATGGGGAAGTGTAATGTCATACTGTGGAACATTCCTGGCAACGTATTGTGTTCCACTGTAGTTACTTTTAATGGCAACTATAATGTCAAGAATTTTAATAAGGAACTGAGATGTAAAAAAAATCCATTACAAATCCATTAATTTTCCATTATTCTGCTGTACAAGACAAACAAACATCACACATACAAAAGATGAATACTCAGGTCCACCTCTCCATCCTCCATCTCCTCTCCTTTATGGAAACCCCTTATTTTATGAAACCCCACTGCTATTTGTCACTGTCGCCCGGGCCAGAATCTCCAACTGATTAGACGCTGCACTTCTGTTAAGACAAAAGCTGCGTTGTCATTTCCAATTCTCGCCACAAAACAGTGAACTTTTCCACGAATCCCTGCCACACAATAGAATCAGATGCTTCACGCTCTACCGCCGGTCTAATTACAGTGGAATTCAGCGTGCGATTAACACACTTTGAAAGACTTAGAAGTATGTCGGGAGTTTGAAGTTGGCTATCAGCAAATGAAAAATCGATTTATGGTCCAATATATCAAACCTGGAACAATATATTTTGGGGGTCAATATGTATCGTTGGTACTTTTTCTTTGCAAAATTGGGAGATTGTTGTTATTTTTGTTGTAATGCAATATGATTTGAGCTGTACAGGGGAGAATAAATCACTTCTGTGACTAATTATTGCTTCATTATGGCCTTGTAATGACACTGCTTATTTAAAAATGTTTTTATTTGGATTATCTTGCTGTATTTTAATTGTATCAGTGGTACAAAATAGTTGCAATCGCTCATTTATCGCACAATAAGGTTGGGGTTTAAACATAGTAAGACACCATTGAGACAAGATTGCATGGAAAGTCAGAAGATATCTCTCTATAACTGCACAAAATGAGTTTTTTACATTGGTTTGGACTGTAGGAAACATACTGCATTGGACATGGGGACATTTTATTATATTTAACTGCTAATGTCAAAGATGAACTGTTAGTCTTATAATGTAATTGTATTGAAATGTGTATTTTATTGTGTGTTCACCTGTCCAGGGACTGCACATGGAAAGCAGCAGTAGATATATCTGGCACAAATCAATATAAATACACTCACTGGTGATCGTTCATTTCGCACAACTGAGTGAGTGTAGTGCTTCTCTCATTGATTCAGCAGAAGTACACAATATTTTCAGTGCACTGTGATATTTTTTTTTTCCTTTAATTTTTCCTCATAAGCAGCCATATTTGTTTTGATACAGATGGAGCAGGCATGTCCCATCTGAACTCTGGCAGATACAACAGGTGATCAGACTCACATCTCCAAGTAGTTAACAGGTGTTTTCTGGATCTCGGGCAATAGACAAGATATTTTGATCTCTACAGCTGATATATCTTATAAATAATGGAAGCTCTTGTGTTTTTCTAATTGCAGCCTTTCTAACAGATTTGGATTATGTGGTCAGTCTGATTTCTGTTATTCTTCTACACATACTATATGTAAATATTGTTAGTTCTGGCTCATGATGGATTGATTCAGACAAGTTGGCATAGTAACTGAAGAGATGAATGAGACATGCTTCTGGTTTAGTGGTGTTCATTTCAAGATAGAAGCACTTTTGCAATGTTCAAAGTTACGCAATATCAGATTTTGTTTTATTTAAGTACAGAGCCGGATCCCTTCCTGTCCTGTTATTTTTGTCACTCTTGTCTGTCAGTCTACATGTAGTTACAACAAAACGGGGGCATGGTGTGCTCCTTAGCGTAACTATCACTTTCCAATTAAATGTGTTTGTACAATACGGCACACTGCCCTCGACCTCCCTCTCCTCCCTCGCTCATAAACACATCTGAGTGACAGCATGAGCACACTACGACAGCACGATGTTTACTACTCAATTATCTGTTGTCTTTGTCTCACGCCAAGAATTCAGCGATGTAAGGAAGCTTCTTTTGCCTTCGCCGGACGAGTGAATAACCCGTGAAATGAGCTGCAAATGCGCTTCTGTCTTTGTGCATAAATAATGAGTCATGCTAATTATTCATACATTTGCGTGCATATTAATATGTTTAATCACCCACTGATTATTTACGCATTTATTTGAAATTTTCCAGTATTTACAGAACACAAATAACGTGATTATGAAGTGAAACTAAAGTGAAGGTTTTCTGGGCAGTGTATAGGTCGAATCACATGATAAACCGATAGTGAGCCTAGAATATTTAGGCTATAATGAGTAAATCAAAGTGCTATGTTGAAGTATTTGTTTGTAAGTCATCGTGGAGCATGTTTAGGGCTGGGATACATTAAAATGCACTGGAAAACTGTCTGAAAAATATAACATCCCAAGTTTTCTGCCTGCTTTGGATGATCATCAGAAAAGTATTCTTACCTATTTCCTCTGGTTATTGGTTCTCAGCCTCTATAAATGCCTTTGTACTTCATTGTCGGATGTGGGTATTACAGATATATTTAGTGCAGAGGCTGACAGCTTTGTGCATCATGTTTTAGAATGTTAATAATAAATAGCCCGAGTGGCACCGAAGTGACAAGGGTCTTCAAGCCAAATTTTGCTCGGGGCCCGCTGAAGGTTAGATCCGGCTCTGTTGGACAGTATAGGTCATACTGCATATTTGTGATTTCATTCTGGATCTCAGACTGCAAATTAACATAAAAAATGTGGTTCCTAAAAATATGCTGGTTCAGAATTATTTTTGAGTACATGACTCCCACACTATGGTGAAAAGTGGGCTAGCTCCCTTGGTGCTATGATAATGGCACTTAAGAAAATACAATGCTTCATTTTTGTTTTTACTTTTTTTGTTTTGGATTGCACCAGTACCAATATTACGAGGCAGGTGCTTGTACTCGACACTCAAACTGAACCTGTCAACTGAGAAGTGAGTGAAAGAAGTTGCCATAGATATGAAACCGAATACATGTGCTAATGTTATTTATTGTGATTGTAAACCTGGTGTAGTTAGGGTGGAACGCACATAGACAGTAAAAAAAACATACATCTACTAAGATATTATTGCTCAGATAGTTCCACTGTATGACATTTATTCATGTGTTATGCTCAAAAATATACTAAATAAAACATTCCTATGAGCAGTGTTATCTCTGCACATCTGACCTGTAACTTGGCGTTGTGGTTTTCTCCAGAGAGATATATAGATCCATAGTAGAACCATAGATTTTATAAAGAAATGGACTAAGTGAAAGTGGCGTCACCCACAGCGTTCGGCTTCAGTCAAATGAAGCTCATCGAGGCTAGTGGTTACAGGGACAAAATTTGGAGCCAAGTTCTATATTTGGAATTCCAAAAGTGAGTATCATAGCAACTAAAGAGCCAATCCAGAGTGAGGCTGTTGAAGGTAATGCTTCTTCCCATTCGCACCACTGGTTTAGCAGGAAGCGGGCAGTTAGCAACGCTGTCAATCAAAGCTGTTGCTAATGCTAGTCTGCCTTGGGGAAAGAATGCGCCTGATTTGTCTGCTATTAATGTAATACAAATATTGTAAGACCAAAATGATGAGGCTCACTGCAGCCGTTACAGAGAGGGGGGTGACAGTTTTTCAATGGAAAGTGAACTGAGCCGATGGAGCCACTTCCTATTTGGAACACAACAGCTACAGGTTCATTTATATACACAGTCTATAAGTAGAACATTCTATATGCAAAATAATAACAATACTGAGACAAGCTCCCCCAGAAAAGTTAGAGTGCACCTTTAATAAAGCCTTTTGTAAAAATAAAAATTGCTCTCAAAATGCAAAATCAACAGTTTAAAAATATACCATATATTAAAAATGCTCCAGCTACCAGACTTAAGCCCAAAATACTTCACAGTTGGAGCGCAAGAAATCCCACATTTTCTCGTCGGTGTCGGTGAAATCCTCTTTATCCTCATGGCTCCTAATCACTACAGCGACGCAGGAGGCTGACACTAGTTCAGTCTGGCAGAATGTCTATGTGAAACGCGAGGGCCCTACGGCAAGCTGGCCTCAGTGCACGTGCTCACTCCCATGATGCATCAGTGTTGACATGACAGTCTAGTTTTGCCGCCGCCCACGGTTCTCGCTCCCTAAAAACACCAGTGAAGCAGTGAAATATTGATTCAAAGGGAGCACACTTGTCCGCCCCTTGACAGACCGGGAATATGTAGGGCATATTTGTGGGATTTATGTATATAGGACGCACCAGAGTTCAATTTAAGTGCTACAGCCTATAGGGGGCTTAGACTTAAACATGGCTGTAGCAGAATATCAGAATATACATACGTCATTTGAATAACAATGTCAGCTATGTGCATTTATGAGATGTGGGCAGGAAACTGTGATCAGAACTGCCTTTTGGATGAAACAAAACAATGCAATCCCTACAAGCTTAAACATATCATAAAAGTCTATGAGGCAGCAATTTCATATTATAGCATTATCCATTATGGAGTGACTTAACAGAGGATGACAGTAGCCCACTAGCACAAACATTTTAGGGTGATTCCCACTTGTAATCATTGTGTCCATGACCAAGACACTTCACCCACATTGCCTTGTGTGAATGTGGTGAGTGATTGGTGGTCAGAGGGGCAGGTCGTGCTGATTGACAGCCTCACTTCTGCCCCAAGGCATCTGTGGCTACAAATAGCATATTATCAAAAATAATTACAGTGTAAAGACACGCCTGTAAAGCACATTACAAGTGCACATCATCATCCATATATTTTATGACAATGGTGGAACAGGTGTATGTTTTTATTAAGTGTATACATTTATAGCTTTGTAAGACAAGATGATAAAAGACATAACTCGTACATAACTCACAAGGTCTCACTGATAATATTCTATTTTTGTTGATTAATACTAAAACTAAAATTCCAAAGTTATAGCTAACTTTTCTGGAGAGGGGTCTGCCACCTGCTTGTTTACAAGAAGACACCTTGAAAAACATGCAGTTTTACAGTGAGCAGGGTTGCCTCATTAGACCTGACCTGTAACTTGGCCTGCTGGCATAGTGCCATACTGTGGAAAATTCAAGGCAAAGCGAAAATCTCCATGGAGACAACGAAGTGGTGGATTCTTCACCAGAAAAGGTATTGTTAGTTATTTGATGCAGAGTCAGTTTGTGCATAGTTTGCAGCAGCTATAACACTGTTAATTCTAAATAAACAAGTCATTATACAAGTCCAGCGGGGATTTTTTTTTGCTAAATATGAGACAGATCAAGTGGTTCTTTACTGGGGTCAACAACAGCAACCTCACGTCAGTGATTTACAGCAATTAGCACGCTTGATGGAGCTTTAGCGTGGCATACTAAACTATGGCAAGCACACAGGGATCAAATTAGACATGTTTACAAAGTGTCTGAATGAAATGACACTTTAAATGCATGCACAACAACAGTAGGTCAAGCATCAGGTACCTTCCCATTAGTGTTTTCCAACACAATTTTTCCCCCTATTTGATACCGATACATGGCCTTAGTGTACTTGCCTATACCACTAAGGCTACTCAGTTTTATTACAGTACAAGAACAAAAAATAAAAGCAATAAATTTGATAACATGGGATTACACGGGAAGACTAAAGTGTTAGAGTCAAATGTATAATGGTGTTGATGATAAGTAAAGCAGTGATGCCTGTAAAAAGATGCTTATCCTCGGAGTACTGATAATTATGCAAAGTAAACAAAGTCTGTGATAGTGCTGTGGTTTCACTGTACTTATTTTAATAGGTTTAATGTCCACACCAAAGTCTTTTCTGTCATTATCAGCATTTTAAGTGTCTGCAGAGCCTCCATAGTCTGCATTTAACCTGCTCAGGGCATTAGCGATAGCAGTAACCGCAGACATCAACATCAGCAGTGTTCACATCTTCGTTCTTCTTCTGGAAACACAAAGTGGTATCGGATTAGTGATTTCGTCCAAGTACTAGCCCATACAATACCTGAAAAGTGTGCAGTATCTATTCTGATGCCAATACTGGTATCGGCAAAAGCTCTAACATACTTCTCATTTGCTATGAGTAGGTGGATTCTGAAGACTCCCTGTAATTTGCAAGAATATATATATTGCAAAGGTTATATTGAACTTCAATGTACACGGTGGAACTTTTCTGGGGGAAAGGGAGTCCAACGCCACCTCTCCACAGATCTGTCCTATAACTTGGCCTGATGGTGTCATTTTCCTGTCTCCAAGAAGATTTAAGTTTGGCAATCCATATAAATCAAATCGAGGTCCAGATTCAGTTATTTCTAATCATCCTGGATCATGTTGTGTATGGTTAATGAAGAAGCCTATAGCTAATCCACTGTAAATATTTAAATCCTTTTCTTTTTATTTTTAAAGAATGCTAAATAAAATGTAGGGCTGCAGTTGACAAATTAAATCCTTTCAACTCAAGGCATGTCCTGCCTGTCCATTTGTCAACTAAAAAAGGGGTGTGGCAAAAGCTTTCAAAACTACTGCGCATCTCTGTATCTGACCTAAACTGCACTCAAAAGTCTATACCTGCACGGGAATTCAGGCAAAAACAACTATTTCTGCAGAAAAAAGTACTAGGAAACTAAGTATATAAAGAAAGATTAAACTTGTCAGTTTAGTTTGATCTGCCTTTTTACATTTAAGACCAAGTACAAAATCTTGAGCTAACTTATCCTTTCTGCTGTCTCATATAATCCCAATAAAACGATTAGTTGAATACTACAATTTCAGTTGATTAACACTGACCGATTTACCGATTAATCCACTAAAGGTCTACAGCCCTAATAGAATCTAATTGAAAACCGTCATCGATCAATACGTGATTCATGGTTTTTTGGCTAGTCCTAATGGAGATAGATTATCCATTATTGCCCCTCTGTTGAACATTCTACACACATCTCCATGGAGACACACATAGTGCACCTTTCATCAGGATAAAAACACTTTTCTAGCTAATGATGATCTAACCAGGTTTAGAGGAGCAGCTGAAGTGGCTTGGGCATCTGTTCCGGATGCTTCTTGGATGCCTTCCTGGGGAGGTGTTACGGGCATGTCCTACTGGGAGGAGGCCCCGGGGAAGACCCAGGACATGTTGGAGGGACTATGCCTCTTGGCTGGCCTGGGAATGTCTTGGGGTTCCCCTGGAGGAGCTGGAAGAAGTCCAGGGTGAGGGAAGTCTGGGAGTTTCTGCTTTGACTGCAGCCCCCATGCCCCGGCACTGGATAAGTGCAAGAAGAGGGATGGATCATGTAGCCTACTTTGCTGTACTATTCTAGGATCTACTTCCATTATCACCTCGGTAAACATTCTCCACAGTAAGCATCTCTTCACTTCTGATTCATGAATGCAAAAAAGACCCATTCTCCCTCTCCCTCACTCACACCTTCCGATATCTTCTTTACACTTCACAGCTGAACCAAGATACACCTTTTATTATTATACAGACATGTGCTCTTCCCTGCTGTTGAATTATGCATAACGTTATGAGGTGAAACATCTTCTTTTCCATAGCGCTCATTATGTTCAAAGTGATATATTTTAGACAAAGGTGTGAGAAATAGCAATGAAATTGAAGTGTAAGAATATGTGAACAAGTCTTGGCCCGATGTGATCCTGTTCTAGTCCTGGTTTAGTTATGGTCTTTTCCAAGTTCACTTCCGGGTTTTGTCTCACTGTAGATCCCAGTTTTTCTGTTGTGTTGGTGCACACTGTGAACGCGCCTTAATGTAGCTTGAACTTTTACTAGTTACGGTACTACAATCACAAATGAACCTTGGTTGCCAGAGTCTTACCCTGCAGATAGAGGACACATACAAGCATTTTCAGTTTAAGGACAGGTCTCTTGTCTCATGTGAAAGCTTAGGACCCCCTGAATTCACTCCTTGCAGGTGTTTGGGTTTAGCTATAAAGGATTCACATCAGAGAGTCCTTTTAGGTTTAAACCAACTGGATTTAGTTGTAGAATCTGGCAACTAAAAGTAGCTTCTCCTGTTTTCTAATAAGATAATCATCTTGAAAAAACAAAAATAAACAACTTGATCATCATGTCCAATGTTTTTGCAATTAAGAATAAATCAGCATTACAATTATTATCAGAAAGTCTACCTTGTATCTGATCATATTTACGAAAATTTTAATTCAAATTCATCACACCATACCTTCAAATTATGCTGATCAGATTATATGTTGTTGCAGCTGATTGTATATATAATTTCGCATATATGAAAAAACAACACTTACATTATTATTACTATTATTATCTCTTATTGTACGCCACCTATCTCTTGTCCGCAGCGCAATCACAACATTATTCCACTTAAAACACACACTGATCTCAACAGTTCAAACACTATGAATAAAATCCTACTTCTTAGCCTCCCCTCCTCCACCGTACAGCTTTCCAACAATGCCCGAGTTTCCATGGCAGCTGGAGCATGTTAAGCTTTAGGATAACCATAAAAGACGGGAAAAAGTCAGCCGGGAAAGACGGGAAATAATCTCGTGGTCTATAAATAGCTCACCAATAATCCACAATGTTATTTATTCATTTCTTGTGTTTGTCATGCTAATGTCATTACTGGAGTGTGTGGCGTATGTTACTGAGAACGGCAATGACATCATCAAGGCGAGACGTGTGTTGCTGAAACTTGACCGACGAATACTATGTTTTTTAAATAATCTGTGCTTTGCCTCTGCTGTGTGCCTAATGAGCGTAAACTCTCACGCAAATAACAAGCCGAACAAATAACTCGGGATGCAACAGGATAGAAGTAAAGCAAATGATTCATCAGAAGGATTACGACAGCGATCCTTGTGATGCCATAAAGGACACAGTAAGCAAACAGATAGACGCGCTATTTCAGGATTGTGACTTTATCTGCGAAATCAGCCGAGTTCTGATCGATTCTCTGACTGAGCCCATAAAGCGGGCCATCACTGACTCTAGGCCTGTCACGGTAACACGTTTTGAAGTGCGATATATTGCTGAAGTAAACAAGAATATTGAAGCCAAACCCTGAATCAGAATTAAACAAAAAAAAAAAAAAACAATTCTAAATGTTCAATATTGTTAAAGACTCTTTGAAATATGAATGGCAAGACATGATTGATCAACTGAATGAACTACAAAACGAATACAATGACATTTGGACGTTCTAAATGAGCAAGAGCAGTACCGTGAAAATAAAAACTTAGTTGGTATCAGTTTATGACATAACTGATAACTGAAAATGCATTTTTACCAGTGTTGGCATCAAGCATGTTCATATGTCAGACTGCATGAAACAATGCACTAGTGATCACTGATATACTTTCCTTTTTTGGGGAAAAAATAGTCACTTCTTTGCCATCAGAAACATTATTTGTTGTTTACCTTAAAAACGTGGTATAGTGAAAGTTTGGAAAATGATGTTTGGTGTGGTTGTGTAGGGCTGGAGTGAACTTCAAACACAAAAAGAAAATCTGATATAGAGAATCTGGTCTAGAGAATTTTATGGGCAGTGTTTGGTGGGTCTCTACCAAGGTGCAAAGCTTAAGGGTGAAAAACCCAACACCGTGGCAAATGGTTATAATATATAAATTTATTCATCTCATTTTGTACTTGTAGTTCACTGTTGATGGGATGTTAGGGTCATTTGTCATATTTTAAATCACATCTAACCTGCTCCAAACCTAAAAGGCAAAACATGCGTAAAGCCTTGATTGCCGCTTGCTGTTTTTAGTGTTGCTTTTAGACAGCAGTGGCGTATGCTGTGCTCTGTCTGCTGTCTGTGATGAGAAACACAGCAGGTTCACTTCTGGCAACAAACAGGAGCAGAGTGCCAAATGTTCCACACTGCCATGTCAACCTGTGCTTCATATAGTCAGGGGAATGGTGGGGAGTGATTATGCCGTAAATAATTACAACTAAGTGCAGACTGTCACCTCGTGTATGTCACTAGAAATATAAATAGATTTCTTTTTGCAGTGTTGTCAACAGCTTTGTCTGTATAAGACTTTGGAGCAGGTTTCATCGCAACCGGTAGCAAAAAAGAGCCACTCCGGAGCCAAGCTGTTGAAAGTAACACCCCCTCGCGCTCGCACCCCTGGTTTAGCAGCAACAACTGCTGTCAATCAAACCTGTTGCTAATGCTAACGGAAGTGATGTCGGGAAAAGAAGGTGCCTGACTTGTCTGTCATTAATGCTCATATCTAGATTTTCAGGCAAAATAGTTAAATAAAAGCACCAGGATCATGTACAGTGGGTTAATATGAACATTTTAAGACCAAAATGATGAGCCTGACAGCAGCAGTTACAGAGAGAGGGGTGACAGTTTTTCAATAGAAAGTGAACTGGAGCCAGAGTCAATGGAGCCGTAAGTGCGCTCACTTCCTATTTGGAACGTGGCGGCTAGCAGGTTAGCTGTGTCCATTCATATATAGAGTCTATGCTTGTGACATGCTCGAATCATCCACATTTTTTTTTATTTTTTTGTAATAAGAAGAAGATCCTAACATTATTACAATCTTGTATAAATGCCTATGAAACTTTTTGGGTAATTTTTTGCTTTTTTTAGTGCATATCAAAAAATGTAATATATATTTTCAAATTAAGATTCAAGTTCATTTTTAAACGCATCCAGAAGCATTGTCTTTGAAAGGTTTATGAGAAACCCCTGCATTTCAGAACAAAGTATACAGACACTTTCTACAGGATTAGCATTTATTTGTTTGTTTATTTCATATTTTGTTGTTTGCGGAAATTCTGTTAAATATACACTATTTAACTTTTCGGTTCTCCACGGTGATATTGCTTTGCCTAGAATGTAACCTGTAACTTGGCCAGCTGCTTGCCTCCATGTAGATAGACCAGTCTTATGCCATACTGTGGAATATTCCAGGTTAAGCAAAAACATCTCCATGGAGACGAGCAGGAAAGTTATTCTCATTCTAGTCTTTACAGTTTGATAAAATACGAAATTCTGCAGCTCTATTTGAATACTTGGTCCTTTTGCTCACGTGGATATTGTGAACCGACAAAGGAAGCGTGTCTGACTCTCAGGGCTTATTTATATTTATTTGTCTAACTAAAACACGTTGCGGTGACACTGTTCACCCGTACCTGTGAAAGCGTCTGTAGAGCTGCACACAAACAGTAACTAACCCATCTCCTTTGTACCAGGATCTGTCTATGCCGCTGTCCGTGGTGCTGAAAGCCCTCCATTCACACGCTGGCATAAAAGCAAACTGTTTGGACACAAGTGCTGGGTCCTTGGCTGTGTGTTCCATTATGAATAGTGGAGCGACTGGCTCTTCTCACGTAGGACCACTCATTGTTAGCATTGAATTGTTGGATGGGGGATTATGCTAACTGGCGTGTGGTCGTGAGCAGTTGAAGTATAGTGTAGTGCATGGATAAGAGATGCTAAATAGAGGTAAATAATGCGATGCCGCCATGTGAGCAAATAAGAAGCTTGATGAGAGTACTTGGTTTTGTTATTTGATATGAAGTAAGGCATTAATATGATCTATTTTGCAATTACAGGTGTTTTTGTAGCTCAAAAGTACCGTGAAAAACATACATTTGTACTGCGTGTCAGGACCCTTCACACAGATCTGACTCATAGCTTCATTTATCATTGGATATGAAGACAACTTGTGTAGTTTCATTTGCATATTGGAATGGTAAAAAAAATCAAAATGTTATTAAGATGTATATTAGCATTTGCGCTTTAAAGTTGCACAATGTAACTTTTTGGTTAGGGTTTGCTTTTTGCTTGTTTTCATGGAGATGTTTTCTTTTTTTTGCCTGGTTTGTTCCACAATACGGCGTGGAATTGTATCAGTTTTACATTTATTCAATTACAGTTGTATTTTTATGCTCAAAATACCTTGAAAAACATGAAGTCTTGCTGTGAGTGCAGGTAATTTAGCCTAGCGGTGTCTCCATGGTAATACGTATGTTAAATGCCGCCCTGAGAAACACCTTTTTAAAGCTCAAAATAACGTGAACATATGTGTCGGCCATTCTAGGTGAAAGTTTAACACATGTGTCACCTCAGTCATGACTCTGTTGCATTCTTTCAATTGTTCTGTAGAGTTTCAGTTGAACACAGATGAACTGACCTTCATCTTAACAAAGAGGAGCTAATGCAGTGGTGTAAAGTGGAATACTCAGGCCAACGCTGTGCACATCCAAGTCTTCTGAGGGCTGTCAACACGTTCCATATTGTATTAACTAGACCGTTATAGAGTTATTTATGCTGGACGCAGTAAGTAATAAAACATGCAGAGGTAAAAATGCAGATTACAAATAGAGTTGTCAAAGGTATCGAAAAAACAGATAGCAAAACTAATATCAAAACTAGATCATCACTTGAGCCGGTATCGATACTGCAAACATCACATTAACAAAATTGGTCCTGTTGAATTTGATCAGAACTAGTCTAAGACCTCATGAAAAGAAAGTGTTATTATTTTGTGTATGAAAAGTACATTCTATTACCTAAAAAATTAGTGTTTGTGTGTATATTTTACCTTCAGTGTCGGGCATTGAGTCAATCTCTCAGCACTGAAATCAAGTTTGAAATTTTAGTATCGTGACAACACCATTTACCATATAGGAAAAAGAAAAGACAAAAACCTGTCAACATGTTCAAACAAGAGTAGGACATTTTTTAAACTTATTTATTCCTACTCCCAAACTCATCATCTTTTGTTACATAATTTGATACAGTGTGTACAGAATAGATATCATTGCCAATATTTCATTTCAGTTATTGTATTAATTTATATTGGTGTTGGTTGACTAAAGTTTTTTTTAAAGGTGCATTATGTAACTTTTCTAATGAGGGGTCCATCATCTGCTTGTCTGTCTCCATGGACATGTTATTGCTTTGTGTATTTCTGGCATTGATTGTATGTTATTGTTTATTTCCCAGAATACCTTAAAACATGCATTTGGGGATGTCAAAAGTATCGAAAATCAGATACTAATTGATATTAAAACTAGTATCGAAACAAGCTACTGATTTGAGCAGATATCAGTGTTAAAAAGTCGCATCAACAGGACAGAAATGAACCTTTCCTGAATAGATTTAGAATGATCTTGAGCTTTATCAGAACAAGCACTATGAACCTACTGGACACTGAGGGATGACACAGATATAAGGACACATGGAAATATAAAAGAAAGTACTACCATTTAATGTTAAAAATCAAATTATCTTGTCTAGAGGAAGAGTTTTTAATTATCATTGCGGAATCGGTAACAGAATTGGTATTAAGTATCAAGTCTATTTCTTAGTATCAAAATTGAGTTTGGAATTTTAGTATTTTGACAAAGCTAATTATTACTGGCAGGACAAGGCAAGGCAAGTTTATTTGTACAGCACATTTTGTACACAAAGTAATTCAAAGTGCTTTACAGATAAGAAATCACAATGCAATAAATCAAAACATAAATAACCATCATAATTTGTATGTAATTTGACCGTTCCAAAGCTGTTATGTCTTTCTCCGCTCTACAGTTAACCCATTTCCAATCTTCAAAAACAATGAATCAATATTGACTTTCAGTGACCTACATTCCGATTGCTTTCATGTGCTTTGCCTTTCCATTTCTATAAACAAAACGATGTTTTTCAGTTCCAATTGCCTAACCCGTCCCTGACCACCTGTTGCGCTGTAGCCAAATTACTGAACCCAGCGCCCTCCTGTTACGCTGCAGAAGAAGTAAACAACTCTTCCGTCGCAAATTAGCCGCAGCAACAGTGCTTGACCCCAGCGTCCCTGCTTGTGTAACGTCTCGTTAGCCATAGTAGCGTACACACTTGTTTGCGGAGGATCTAGGTCACTTTTCTTGACTGGATAATCCCATCTAGTATCTATGTTGTGGGATTAGGGCCAGAAATAGACTTGTTCCACTGATGGGGTGCTTGGTCATTCACTTTTAAATCCATGGAGGGATTAATGGAAGTTATCAAACACATGTTCTAATTGTGGATGGAGCTAGTCTGGCGTAGCTAATGGCATTGTGGTGGAGGCAATGTTCTAGAAGTGTTATAGTACAGTGAGTTTAAAGTAGAGTATAAATGATAATCTTAACATAATGTGTTTTGTAATCTTTTTGCAAATGTCATAATATGCAAAACTGCCATTTATGAGTTGTATACCATGTTCTAGTGTGTTTCTCTCATCAGTCTTAAACAAAGATGCATTTTGGGTAATTCTTGCATGTTTAGCTCCTGCATTTTGGGCGTCAGTACTCAAAAGCAAAAAAAAAGGTAGAATACTGTGTAAGTCCATGTCTTCCGAGGATTGGCAACACGTTTCATACTGTATTATAGAATTATTTACTCAGTTCAATTCAATTCATCTTTATTTCGGACTCGTGGTCCATTCAAAAAACAGACAGACAGTAACAATACAAAACAATAAACATCTATGTTTTAAAAAGACAACCATACCAAACTCTGAACACAATAAAAGAAAACATACAGAGGTAAAAATGGTAAATACTAGTGTCATTTTGAGTTTTATCAGAACAAATATAAGATCTCATGGTAACACAAAGAAAGTACTATTATTTTGTGTATGAAAATTGTATTCTGTTATCTAAAAAAGGAGCATGTTTTATCTTCATTGTGGCATCGTAATTAGTATTGAGTCAATTCCTTATTATCGAAATCGAGCTTGACTTTTTAGTATCATGACGCTATTTACTTTAGAGGAAAAAGAAAAGACCAAGGCTTGTCGACATGTTCAAACAGGTTAGGAAAAAGTTCAGATTTATTTACTCCTACCCTCAACTCATCTTAATAGTTTTCATAAAAATAATCTATGTAAACATAATATGACCAGTGTGTGCTACAGAACACAATGTAACTCCACTGTTAAACCATTACTAGTCTTTTTTGAGCACTAATTTAGGAAAATACCAGCAATCTATGGTACAGCCTTACACTGTCTATTTCAATTCATTCAATTCCACCTCTGTCAATATTCAGTCTATAAAACTCATCAATCCTGAGGCAGCTGAACTAAAGCTGTCATTAACAAACTGTCACTTCCATTGAAAGCTGATTTGCGATTAAAACAAAAAACAAAAAACCTTTGGAGCCTGAAGCTGAAAACAAACAGTGCACCTGCCAGTTCCTCATTAGGGCGTCATTGTCCAAACACGGCCCCTAGATCAGACTAGGACCGGATCTGGCACCCCATATGACATCATCCAAAACATATGTGAGGAGGCTGCCAGGATAGAATAGAGACGAAGCTCCGAGCTGCTATGGAAATGTTATTTTTTTGATTGGTTTATAAAACAAACAAAACAACAACAACAAAAAAACAACTGTAACAATACCCAAGTCTCACAAACAGGGCTGTCAAAGTAATTCTCTCACAGAATTTCGTTGAAGCATCGTTATCATTTCATAAGATCCATGATGTATAAAATCACTGTTCATTTTGACTTCAATTTTTAGTTGCCTTATGTCAAAGAAATAGAAAGGAATAATTCAGATTAAACTGTATGAGGTGGTAGATAAATCAGGAAAAAACTATCACAATTGTTTCTTTAGTTATGTATGTATAATTAGAATATCACATATGTTGACTCATAAAAAGTCATTTAAAAAGTCTGTAAAAACAGTAGATTAAAAATGTAAAAAGTGTAATGTTTCAAACAAGTATACAATATTTTTGCGGTAAATTTTACAGTCCAGTCAAGTTTTGTTTCATTACTACAAACTACTAATACTACTACTACCACCGCTTACCACTAAAACATTCAATAAATTCATAGTTTATTGAATTTTGATATTATCTCAGCAGTGTTAGATTTAGTAAGTAATCATTGGATGTAGTGCCTTTCTAGACATCTGCACCATCAGCCTTTCCAACTAACACACACACACTACATTCATACTAGGCAATGTCGTTGACGTGTCTTACCTAAGGACACGACTGGTGCTACGGGCGCTCCACTGTGGCACCTGATTTTCCCAGAGGTCTCCCGTTCAAGTACTAAGTGGGCCTGGCCTTGCTTAGCTTCTGACATCTGACGAGTTCAGGTTTTGACAGGCCAATATGACCACGGTATTTTTATATATGGCCATATGTTTGAGCGTTACGACGTCCCTGTAGCACAACCAGCACAGAGAATGACATTGTAGATTAAGTAGTACATGTATATCTCAGTCTGATGGATTTCTCATTTCCTCTTTATATTACTGATCACAATCCGGGAGATGCTCTGACCCTGTCGTCTAGCCGTGCCATCACAATTTGTGTCTCCTACAGCAAAAATCAATATTCACAATAGCTTCACCTCCACACAAATACCCAGGACACGAGCGTAGTCGCGTACATCTCATTTCGGATTCGTCAAGCGCATTCAAGTCAGATGTTGACCTTTTAACCTATAAATGTAGCTGCAGTGAGGCTTGTACGACTGGTGGTGCATTCAGATGTGCCAGCAAGCATGAATAAATAATGATGGAATGAATTATTAGCAATGGCTGGGTGTATTTGTAGTGATTCCATGTTTGAGTTATGTAACATAGAATAGTGGATATCAAAAACATGTTTACTCATTGAATTATAGGGTTTTGACTTGTCCAAAGTTTAGTTGCTGATGTTTACAGGCTGAGACAATGCATGAGACGATATAAAAATATGCTGTGTTCATGTTTTTTTGGGTTTTTTTTTGCTTTCTTAATAGTAACAAACTGCTAGTACAGGTCAAGGCAAAGTGAATTTTTTGCAAACAAGGATAGTTTATTGGAAGAAGACTTATCATTCGGTAGCCTTTATGAAAGCGGGTACAATATGTTTTGGATCTTTTTTTTTTTTAACTAATGGAGAGATTTTTTGCCATTTTTGAGCTGTAGAGGGTCAAATATAATGTCTAATTATTAGTTTATTCAGTGATTTATGTGTTGCTGCCTTTGAATGATACAGTACATTTAAAACGTGGTTTACTGGGATTACCTTGTTTTATTGTTACTGTGTTAGAGGCGTAAAATAGTTTGAACATTATCATTTTTTATATTATATATTTCTCTGTAGCAGTATAGCATTTTTCAAAGTGTATTATTATGTTTCAGCTTCATTTATATAGGCAACATTTTGAGGACATTTATCGAAAAGTTATATTTTAGTTTGAATTGTTAACTGTTATGACAACTGTTCTAAGTTTTCATCACTTTGAAGTCCATTTCAACACAAGAAACACTGTTAAAATTCTAAAAGTGCCAAAACAATCCCAGATGTCAAGTAAAAAAATCTCTAGACTTAATTGTTTCAAACAGATAGCATGTCACCTAATTGTCTAGTTAATGTTATTAACTGCTAATTATGTAGCAACATTTATAAGATGAAAAGGTGAAACTTTGATTTATCACTCGTCTGGATCCTTGTCTCGTTCCGAATTTGTCAAATTTCCCACAAAGCTCCTCGCTTCTTCAGCCAAAACTGGATGTACGTCACCGTCTCCCATGATGCGGACTGTCTGAATAGTCCGCGGAGTTAGGAAGGAGTTAAGAAAAGGAGCCTGTCTGCTTCCTTTCATAGCTCCTTTAGTACAGGAACATCGGGATCTTCCTAACCAGCGGTAAAGAGCTATGAGGCATCCCATAATACAGTGCACTTTCCCTGAATATTTCCAAAAATAGCCAATCTCTGGATGTAGAGTTTGTAATGCATTAAACGTTTCATTGCCTCAGACATTATACAAAACAGATATTTGGACAATATTGGAATAAAAATAAGAGGAGAATGTGGAGTGCTTACTGTGGTCCGTTTTGTGGGTTTGTTTATTAAACAGCTGTAGGGTCACGTGACTTCTCCAATGTTGCCGCTGCTGATTAGGATGGTCGGATTGTCCAAATGCAGCTGAAGCTCTTTCTCCTGCTGCTTAGGACTCTTATGGTTGACCCTGTGAAGTACCTCCAAAGGTAAAGGAGTTAGGGGCTAGGACCTAGGGCTGAGGAACAATCAGAACAATTCGGAACAAGTCCTTGTCTCCATGTTTAGCTAACAAATACAGTTACGGGCATAGCCATAGCCAGTTTAGCCACATAGTTCTTGTTATGAACTGCAGGCTTTGGACCCAACGCAGGTAAACGTTAAAACGTTTATTTTACAGGCGTGTGGAGCAGGTAGGTACTGTGCAGAAGGGGAGGGGGGTCTGGAGGAGCAGATAACATGGAAACGAGATGAGTTGAACCTGAAGAGAGCCAGGGAGCACTGCAAGCAAATCCACCGAAGTACAAAAAGTCTAGGAAAAAAAATGGCAAAACCTTCGAAAATTACAATCTTCAGAAACGACCCAAGAGCTAGTTACCACATGAGGAACAACTGACAAACCGGGGCTTATATACTGTAGGTAGGACTTGATTGTAGATGCATGACAGACACACAAACAAACACAAAGGCAGGGGGGAGAAGAGGAGAAAGTGGAGGATCATGACAATTCTGGCACGTTAACATTGTTCTATTGTTTTTCAGAGCGGCAGTTAGCGCCCGTGTGAAAAATGCTATTATGTCATTGAGTGGACCAATCAATAGTCTCACAGTCTGAATAATGAATGGCTCTAGAGTGGAGGGCTGCTCCGCACTGTGACATTTACAGCACTTAGTTTGATTGAAGCTATTTAACCATAACAAATCATGATAATTACTGGGCGAAGCGTGCGTTTTAATAATAGCCCAGTTACTCCTACATTAAGCTGTAAAATGTATTAAATATGTTATGTTATATTTATCAATTTTAACATGGGGCATAACCTGTTAATTAGTTTGGCAGAATTGATATTGGGTAACCAGATTTTCAAACTCAAAACTGGGATAAACCTGAGTTGGAATGGTTGGTATCAGTTAAACTAAATAAAAAGAGGAAGTAAGAGGGACTTCTGTTGGTACATTTTTTTGCCATATCCTCATTTTCAAGCACAGTTTTCTGTATTTTACTTAAACAAATGACAATATATTTGACTATTTACCATTGGCAGGGATCAGATTGGTCAAAAATAGGGACATCTGGGACATTTCTTGTACAAAACTGGGACTGTCCCGGGTAAATAGGTATGATAAATACTATTATTTGTATAATTTTTGAGCCAAGATGCAAAACAAAACATGTTGTGATTCATGACATTGCCATGACCTTCTTACATAATATTAATTTGAGTGATTCTATGTGATCCGTGCACTCTGACCCTTTGTTACGCAATAATGTATTTGTCATATGCTGCGGCTAATCTTGTGCCATATTGTTCCATGTTCGTAGTTAGCATAACACTGTGGAGAGATGTTGGCTTTATTTCACTGTATCTATCAGCTATTTTTTACAATTATTTTATAAGTTTTGTAGCTGTAAAACCCTCACCACACACTTTATACACTTTTCTCACACAGGCATTAACATTTTCTCACATTTCTCTCTCGTTTAAACACTCTCAAAGTTCAAACCTTCGTAGGCGTCTTTGTCGGTGCAGAACGTTTCATCGACATTGTGGGTTTTGTCGGGGAGAAAACAAATTGCAAACATACAGCACTTCAGAGTCACACTGCGATCCAACATTTATGTAAATTTGTCTGACCACATTCTGTACTGTACAGGAGACACGACACAGAGGAGACTGATGGACAATGGTCTACAGTCCAACAGCCAATCAGGACGCAGAACACAATGCACGATCATACACAGTAAATAAAGCCTGTAAAATGACACCAAAAAAATCCACGAAACAGCGAGACCACAAAAGGTGAACGGAGTTACAACGAGGGACAACTGTATGTGCATAGTAGATTCAATGTGTTTAATCTCTTTAATTAGAGATTAAAAACATGAAAATATGTAAGTCAGTTATAAAATGTGCAATTAATAAAACAAATGGCGTAGATAAAAGACCATACGACTTTGACTGATGTGCACCTTTGCTGTAGCAAGTTACACTACAAAGCTAAAGTAATATACCTTTTGAATGGTCCTCAAAATGGCGCCTAACAGCAAACTCAATAAAATATTTAGTGTTATCAACTCGGGCTGTCAACGACTAAAAAAATTGTTCGATGACTAAAGACATGTCCTTCCAATTCTTCAATTCTTCAATTTGTCGACTAAAAAGGGGGCGTGGCAAAAGCTCTCCAAACTATTACATATTTGTATATATCTGACCCAAACAGCACTAACTTTCCTTCCTTCTTTCTGCTGTTCCTACTACATTTTATAACTAGATTGAAAAGTAAAAAGTACTTTTCATATCATTTGAGGGGTTATTTTTACCATGTTCGTGGAAACATCCTGATTTAAGTTTTCGAGTTCAAACTTTGGCTTGGAGCAAACATAAATAAACAATAAGAAATAAAAAAATAAGAAATTGACTCATATTATTTCTGTTGACCAAAATATGTATCATTTTTGAATAAATATCATTACATTTACCACTTTTACAAATTCACAGCACAAGTACTTTTACCTTTTACTCTTTTTTAAACAAATACTTAAATACATTAAGTAGTTTTTTACTTAGTTTTTGCAGCATTATTACCAACCCAACACTCAACATGCCGTTATAAAAGACGGCTTAGGCTTACACAATACCATATGGTCAAATGAATTAAGCAGAGTCACATATCAGTGCTGTGTGTGTGTGTGTGCCCGATGAGATCACTGGCTTAGCTACAATAGCGCTCAAGGCTAACAGATGGCTAACGGGTGGCCCTTTCTCCCCGGATCCAGATCTTCTTTATATCACCCGAGTCTTACTTTCACTCCCTCACTATGCCTTTGTGGAGAGTGTCTGATGGGAAAGAGAAAGCATTCAAACCATTCTAAAGCGGCTACAGCTCGCAATACAAAGGCGGGGTAATAGATAAGAAGTCTGGTTTTAACCTGTTTCGTGGTTAAATTCTGTATAATAACTGGGCCTATAATGTTATCTGTATGAATTCAAAACTGGCAAAGTTCAACAACCAAGATTTAGTTTTATTTACATTCTTCATTACAAAAATATGGTGGCAATTATTTCTGCTTTGTTTTGTAAAATTTTGCCTCACCTGTTGAATAATACGTCACCTGGATTTAACTGAGCAAATAAGTACGAGCCTATAGGTATGAGTCAGGTCAAGGTTCAGCAACAGTCTGTGCTCAAAGAATGAGGTCAGCTGACACCTGAATATACTGAATGACCAGGTTATTCCATCAGTGGATTTTTTCTTCCCTGATGTCACGGACATATTCCAGGATGACAATGCCAGGATTCATCGGGCTCAAATTGTGACTGGTTCAGGAGCATGAGACATCATTTTCACACATGGATTGTCCACCACAGAGTCCAGACCTTAACCCCATTGAGAATCTTTGGGATGAGCTGGAGAAGCTTTGTGCAGCGTCAGACTCGACCATCATCAATGCAACATCTTGGTGAAAAATGAATACAACACTGGATGGAAATAAATCTTGCAGAAGCTTAACGAAACAATGCCATAGCGAATGTGTGACGTAATCAAAGCTAAAGGCGGAACAACCAAATACTAGAGTGTGTGACCTTTTTTTTTTTTTGGTGGCGACTTTTTTTTTTGACCAGGCAGTGTATATACTTCCTTGCTTCCATTTCAGATATTTACACTTAAAGCCTTCCTGTGGGTAACTGGTCACATTTTTATATACCGCTTTTGCATCTTCGAGCCATTCAAAGTGTTTTAAATCAAGGAACTGCATGCCCACTTTCATACATCAGTGTACGCAGACACTGGGGGCGAGGTAGGTTAAGTGTCTGTGGGAGCTGGAATCGCATCACCAACATGTGAGTCAGTGGATTTGACCACTCAACCAATGATGTTTATGTCGAGAGCGGGACTCGAATTGGCAACTTTCGGATCAGTGGACAAACAATTAACTTTTTAAAATAGTACTTTATTTTTTATATACCAT
Organism: Periophthalmus magnuspinnatus; assembly: GCF_009829125.3. Lineage (NCBI taxonomy): Eukaryota > Metazoa > Chordata > Actinopteri > Gobiiformes > Gobiidae > Periophthalmus > Periophthalmus magnuspinnatus. Next base: position 26,287,664 of record NC_047136.2, read on the forward strand.
ATTACTAAATGTTATTGTTAGGCTTTGAACCATATTGTCGTTCTCTTTCAAAATCACACCTGCAGTTGTGTCTTTTTTCATTAATGTTTGTCCCGTCCTTTAAACTATATGATTCTCAAGAGATAGTATTGCTCTGTTCATCCTTTAAGTAAAAAAAAACCAAAAAGGATCCTCTGAATTTATAAATGAGGGATAACTTCTGTTTTTCACGTTTTTAAGACAGTAAAAATCTGTCCTATTCAGTGCTTTTAATACCTAACAAATCATATATATCATTGTGTATTTTTTCCGTGTAACAATTTTGTTTTCTGTTTTTCATGTAACATAAGTGATACCAATACCAAAAGTATTTCAAAACAGGACCACAAAAACAAAAACGCACAAAATCTGAACTTCAAGTAGGAATAACATTATAAGACACAGTATCTTACAACGGAGTCACATGTTTACCTACCAGCGGTGCTTTTTTTTCCCTGCATAGTCGCCGTGGCAACAGAGGCTGGCTGTAAGCGTACGTGTGACAGGGGATGTAATTCTGCCTGTCTCCGGCGGAGCCTCGGCAGCCTTCCCCAGATGCTGGTTGCTAGGAGACCAGACAGACAAATCTTCCTCTGCTTCAATGACAGACCCTTTTTCTTTCTCTTGACAAATACTGGAGCAGAGGAGAGGCACGGGCAATTTGAAGGTCTAGATGTGAGACCAGGGGGCGCTGTTCTGGGCAAAATGTGTAGTAGTAATGACATAGGTGTGGTAGGATTATCATGATACTACAATACTACAATACTAAGGAATAGTTGTGATACTCAAAACTAATTACAATGCCATGATAATGTGATTTTCAACATTAAATCCTAGTACTTTCTTTTATATGTAATCCCTCAGTCAGGGCGTGTACTAGTCTCTGTGTCTTATACTTCTAGTTCTGATACAGCTCAAAATCATCCTAAAGCTATTCAGGAAAGGTTCATTCCTGCCCTGTGACTTTTGTAGTATCTATACTAGCTTAAATAAGTATCTAGACACTAATTGATACTAGTTTTAATATCAATTAGTGTCAGATTTTTTATACTTTTGACAACTCTACTGTGAGCTAAAACGGAGGAAACTGCAGGAGAATATTTCAAGATCTTGCCCAGGGGTACAGCGACAGACCGTACACAGTGCCAGTAGCAAGAATCAGCCTCTGGGTTTTTCTTGGGTTGGCAAACACACTGTTGATGTTGTGTCCCGAGGCAAGACACTTCACCCTTCACCTTGTCTATGGAAGAGTGCTGTGTGAACATATATGGCCAGTGAAACAATAAGGCATTGAAGGTGCACTATGTAACTTTTCTGGTAGGGGGGGGTCTGCTTTTTTCTTGTCTCCATGGAGATGTCGTAACCAGCGTGGCGTAAGGACCAAAGGTGCAGACTCACGAAGGTTAACAATATCTTTATTCACACACGTGATCACAAAGGTAATAGTTCAAAACTTAGTTCAAAGTCTTAGTTAATCGTGAGTCGAAATCCATAGGAGCTGGGGAGCGTAGGTGCGGGACCGTGGACGTGGAGAGACAGGGGTGCACGATGAAACAGGAAGACACAAGACCATACCAGAGCAGAGGTGCAGGGGCAGGGGAGATCCGGAGCTGGTTCTCGGCGGATTCCTGGAGTAGGGCAGAAAAGTTCCAATAAACACGAGAGTACAAGGATCAAAAAAGTGTAAAGCCAAGAGCATATTCACGTAGAGCACGCGGACGTTCCGGCGCCAAGTGACTCGTCCAGACCCCTCTTATCCACGGCAGGTGGTGTTGATTGCGTTGATGGAAGACAGGTGCGCGTGGGAGGAGTCAGGATTCCGCCCAGCTCCGGAGACAGGCAGGTGAGGGAGGAGGGAGACGAGGGTGCAGGGAGAGCAAGACAGGGATCATGACAGGAGATGTAAGTGCGCTGCCTGGAATTATCCGCAATATGGAATTTAGCTAATTCATCTTGCTTTTTTTTTTAATTGCAGGTGTTTTGAGGTGTTTTAACATGCATTCTTATTGTGATTTGACTCGCCTCTCCATAGACCAGACCTGTAACTTGTAATCTGTAACATATAACTTGGCTGTATTCATGTATGTAGAAGTTAAATGCATTACTGTGAAACTCGAGGTGTTATTATAAAGTGTTAGCAAATACACACAAAATACGTACCGGTAGTACGTTATAGTATTATAGTTACAGTCTATATATTTCTTCTTTTACTCTTTACTTAGGTGACTGGAGATGACGGAGGTGGAGCCCGTTTTAGACTTCGCCTCTTCGGGACGATCGGGGAGGAGGAACGCCCTGCCCGACATCCTGGGCTCCCCCGCTGGAGTCAACCCGGGCGACCTGCCACTCAAGCTGGGCGAGCTGTCCCTCCAAGGTACTTTGCCACCGCAGTCTTTATGTAGTCCCATGTTTTTACACGGCACTGCAGGGAGCTCTGAGCTATTAAAATCTCAAAGTACTGCAAGCTGAGAATGTGAAGCAACAACTGTTTGGATTTAAGGAGGCATAAAACGTATTATGGGTAGAGAAATGGAGTTTGGGTGCGTCTGTGGGGAGAAGTGAATGAAATCAGTAGCAATGACAACAGCTTGTGAATAAAAATAAATCGCATCTATCTCTTAAAATGTAACAGCGACAAAACAGTGTTAACTAATAAACTACCACATTATGCTCAATAAAGAAGGCTAATTGCAGCATTAGTGTCAGATGAACACTTGGAGGGTGACATAGCAATATTTTTTTTTTTTCCAAATGTAGAAACTAAATTGTCAAATAACTTCACCAGCATCGCCCACACTCAAAAAATGTTGACCTCAATATTTTTTAGAATCAATACGAGTTCAACAGACCAGTTTGAATCATTTCATTGCTCAATTGGAATTCACTGCACAGCTAAATAACTTCATTGCTAGGAGCTATTGTTTTTAGTCATACTTAAACTGCTCCAGGGCTCATTGTGCAGCACGTCGGGCTGTAGCACTCTCTGCTGGTGTTAAATGAATGTGTTTTTTAAAATAAATTATCCTGAAATCTGAATTTTGGTTGTGGGTGGGGTCAGAAAGGGCATATGACAGAAAATACTGCCAGTTCATTACAGAGAACGGTAAAATTAAACCATTTTATGCAGTAACAACAATGCACTGCATGTGTAGCCACAATGTGAGCATTAGTTTTGTGCACCGGATTTTCTGGACTATTCGATGCTCTGGAGTATGGAGTATAAAAATGCATAATAATGAAAAAAAAACAAAAAAAACAACATGAATCGCACTCTACTGTAAGTCGCATTTTCTGGGGAAATTTATTTTAAAATATCCGAGACTAAGAGCATTTTATCTTTAAAGGCAAGTTATAATAATAATAAAATAGAGAACAACAGGCTGAATAGCAGTACAGCACATGCTAATGTAACACAACAACGAACTGAATACATGTCTGGTATGTTAATGTAAGCTTTTAACAGTTAATCAGATACACTATGCTAATATAACATATGTGGCTTGTCCACAAACATGAGAGACACAAGTTCTTTTCACTGATGTTTACTGTGGTCTTACTTCTTCATCACAGTTCACACCGTAGAACAAACACATCAAATATAACATAAGCTCTGGCTCACATATACACACAAAACTGCACATGAACACATGGAAAATATACACACCACTTTGGCCTGATAGTAAACAAATGGGTGAACCCAAAACTTTATATTTTACTTTTCAATTGTTTCTTAAATACTGCTCTGTTGGGTAAGACATCGCATTGAAAGAGTATTTGCACATTTGAAATTGAATGTTTGTGTGTGAATAATTTGGTATGGAAGTGTGTGTGTGAGCTGAATGTTTTTAGAAATGTCGTATTTGAATGTGAGATGTGCTGTATTTGATGTATGTATCATAGATGTACAGGTTTCTCATCCATCTACACCAAACTTATTTACTAAACATCAGCCTGTCCAGGGACTACAGGTGGAAATTAGCATCTATGCTATAACCTGGCACCAAACATCTCTCCTTTTTTTTTTAAGGTCAATGTAATGTTGTGCACTGTCCCTGTTTCAAATAAAAGCATACCATACCATACCATACCATACCATTAGTGTAAAAGGCTGAACCGGAAAACAGGACGTTTTCATGACCTTAAGCTAGACTTATGATAAACTAAACATTTACAATATTGTTCCACATGAAAAATTATCTGACTAAGTCGCACCCCTGGCCAAACTATAAAAAAAGTGAGACTTATAGTCTGGAAAATATGGTAGGCTCTATGCAGATTTTCCTGTGTTGCCTTGAATGTTCCAAATTAAAGGTATCTATCTCCATGGAGACAAGCAGGTGTTTGTTTGTTTTTTTTGTTTTTTTTATAGCTATAAGCCAATAAGAACACATGTTATTGAAAAACACAAAATACTGGGGGAAAAGCAATAACATATCCATGGAGATGAGCTGAAAAGTTGCATGGTTCAGCCTTTATAGTAGAAAATGCTGTTCTTCTGTTTGCAAAACTGTTTGTTACACCTACAGAAATTCAAAAAGATACATGAAAAAATCACTATTCCCATTGCGTCACATTCAGAAACTACCAGACAACCCTGGTTCTATGATTCCCTTTTATTTTATCAAGTAACTCGATAGAAAAGAGTAAACAGACGCATTAGAGACACAAATGAACTTAGTCACTACTGTCCAGATCCCTTATGTCATTTAAGGTCCCGTGACACTGTGCTACTGTGCAATATCAATCACTGTCCACAACCACACAACACACACAAAGCGCACACACAGCACACACACACACAGAGGAGACAGGGAGAGGCTCGCGTGAACACCACCGTGACCACAACAGTCCATTCAAAACACAAATCTATCTTGCAACTTTGATTTTTTAATTTTCATGTGCATTCAGTCCTGATTAAACTACAAAGACAGATCTGTAAAAATTATTATGATTTTTTTTATGATTTTTTTTTATTTTTATTCTAATAATTTAGATGTATTTTGGACAAAAGTGTTTGAATAGTTTAATTATATTTTTGTCAGTGATTCAATGTTCCCAATAATATCTGCCATTGTTTTTTTTTTTTTTTTTTTTTTTTTTTTATTGAGAATTTTTGAGATTTTTTTTTCTTTTATTTATAGTCCAAAAAAGTGCTTAGATTCTCAACCCTTCTATTGATTTTTGAGTGTGCTGCAAAATTAAATGCAATTTGTATTAAATCTGTTAACGTAGTTGTTAAAGCCACCATCCCTAAGTTTATTAAATTTTTATTTTATTTTTTATTTTTTATTTTACCAGCAGACTACATATATGAAACCTGTAACTGCCTCCCCTTACCTGGCCTTTGTTCAGACTCAGACTGTGCTCTTTGGTCTTCTTCTGTCAGGCCAAAGCTGGCACTCTGTCAGGCAGCAGCAGCATAGATAGCATCTAGTGGTGATGTGTGAGAATACAACATGATCGGGTCGGCCAGTCTAATTACGGATGGTAGCTTTAAGACCTCTGCAAATATGTTCTGATGTATTAGTTTTGTCAGTATTTCATGTTTCGGTCTGTTAATAAAATGTGCACCTCAATCTAAATCTGGACTTCTTTAAGTGTAAAATTGAATGTAAAATGTCAAACGTGATTTTGCTGCTAAAGAACAGGCCAGATTCTCGATAACAATTTAGCAGTTAGTATCAACATTTCATCTGTAATTCTGTGTAACCTGTTTTACAATTTACCGTAACCCCGCCCTCCCTTCTCTTATCTGCACAGATGGACCGGGAGGAGCCCAATCCCCAGCGTCAGAGGAGGCCAGCGCCCCAGCGGAAAGCGCCCAGGCCAAAGACGGATCTTAGTCCCCCGCGCTCCTCCTCGCCTGGACCCTCCCTTTCTCCTCGGGTACCCCCCACCTGAGCGGTCGCCAATTCTATACCTACAGAACATGGCTGGCATTCTGTGAGACGTTTGAACCACGCACTCCCATTGCCCTTGACGCTGGAGAGTCGGACAATAAAGTTCCGAGCCGGCAAGATCCAAAATGGCTACCCTCGCCAGTCGACACTTGCCCGGGACTCGATGCAAAGTAGATTGTACAATGAACTATTTTTCTATTATTTAAACACGTCGAGCTGCGACATGTTCGGATTTCCCTTGGGTCTTGTTCCACTATGTGATGTAACTATGCTTTTACAGGAGAGTGCAGTGCTGCCCCTTGTGGTGTGTTCAACCAGCTACCACTAGCAAAAATGACACTATGTTGGAAGTACATGTGTATTGTTGATCCTATTTTGTACTATCTGACTGTTGCCGTCTTAAAACCAGGGATTTTATGAATTTAGTAATGGCTGAAGATTAGTGCATATCTTGAGACATTCCTTTAGTGAATATTCCACTGCCAGTTGCGTCAAACTATTATTTTATAGGTCCAATATACACTAAACATAAAAAAAAAAAAAAATTATAATGTTGTATCATCCAAAAACATACACATTTTTGTTGCATTTTGTCCCATCCCTTTTTGAATAGTTATTCATATATTTTACACTTTCTTTCTCCAAAGCTCAAATAGTCCCCACCACCTTGTGATGTCATCAAGTTGTAAACCAGGAAGTGCTTCTCTTTGTTTTGAAAATCCATATATGTTCACCAGACTTGTTATGTGTTCCGAGCATTTTAATTAAGTGCTTTTCACAATGCTCAAAAGCCAGTGTAGAGTTTTGCTGTCATGGTAAAACTATCAACAGCTGCCATGCTAACGTGCACTTCCTGATTATCAGACAATAAAACGCTTTATAATTAAACAGGCAGCACGCATGTTTTGACCTGAACAGCTGCTTATACAGTACATCTTTACTGGGGCAAGAGAAGTTTTTTCTCAAATACATGGACAAAATCGGGTACAGGGCCTTTAATCTTTCACTACACAAGCAGGTGGAGTTGTTGCGCCCTCTACTGGTGTAAAATCATGTCAAAATGAGGAACCTGTGGCCTATAGTTGCTTTCCATACACATTTTATTTGAATTATACAACATGAAATATCGAGGCTAAGATGTCCCCAGATATTTGAATAATTCATAATGTAAGACCTTTAAGATTTGCTTATTCCAAATTTGAAAAAATGTGCCTAGTGGCAGTTTACAGTTGTACATGTAATTGTGTGAAGTACTGTTATTGACCTAATGGGCTTTAGAGATATCGCCTCAGTGGTTAAAAATGCTTGTGGACATTTTTGTAATCACATTTGTAAAACATACTTGTTGACCATTTCAAGTCGGAAGAAGTAGCTTAAGTCAGTGTTTTCTGCTAACGCGGACACGAAGGAGTTAGCTGTTTTTTTTGGGAGGAATGATAAAAATGATGCACATAACAGCCAAAATTTGTCTAATGTAAATATGCTCTGTTGTGCTCAAACCTTTGTGTTCTACAGTGGCTAATATGTCTGTATTGAGTGTTATTCACAATGCAACTTATGGCTGTCCAAACTGCAGGTCGCACTGTTACGGAGGTGATGGAGGACGGTGTATTTTTTAGCGAATTCTAATGTCAGTGGTGCGTATATCTTACTGGATGAATCCCTCTTGTTGATTCTATCTGGTGGTGGTAAATTGCCATAATAAACTGGAGCTTTATACAAATAGAAGTTGAATGTGTTTGTTTGTGTGCAGTGGTAGAAAAAGTACTCTTTTAAAGTATTTTTTTTACTAATAAAAGTACAGATACCAGAGCAAAAAATACTCAAGTAAAAGTATCATAGGAAAAAATCTACCTGCTGTACTTTTTACACAGATTTAGAGAACTAATACAGCTTCAAATGTATTGATTTTGTTGATTGATTTGTTTATTTCTATTTGTTTTTCTTTTTTGTTTTTTGTGTATATTTTTTTCTTTGCTCAAACTATGAACATGATAAAAAAAAAAAAGAAAAGAAAAAGAAACTTGGACTTTTCAGCAGGTCTCAAACTGTTGAAAAAATGTATTGGAGTAGAAGCAAAAAGTATCCACTTTAAAATACACTTAAATAAAGTACAGATACCTAAAATGTGGGCTTAAATACAGTACTTTACTTTTACTTTGTTACGTTCCATCAATGTATACATGCAAATGTTACATTACATTATACCTGTCAGACTGGTGGCGGCTGGTAATATACGAAAAAAGCCTGTAAATATTGATACATTTTATTTCTACAGTATCTTTCAGACAAAAATGAAATTCAAAGAAAGACCCTTACAAAAAATAATAATAATAATAATGCAGATAAATAAATTGAATGGCTTTTGTGGAAGAAGAAATTCTCCCATCATCCACCATCATACCTTTCAACTCATGACATTTGAAAAATGTATTTGAAAATGAATGACCTGCTTCAGGTGCAGAAATCCGATTTTAGCTCCCTGTTGGATTATGCTCCATAAATTATTCAATTATGAAAAACTGCTTTAAAATAGAAACAACTGGGAAGCAATTTTAAGCCTGGGAGCACCTGCGGGGCCTATAGATGATGAGGCTGCTAATACCGCTGGTATTTTCTCACTGTGTCTGGGTGCAATTTCAAGAATAGGGCACTCAATACTAGTACTACAGGCTATAATAAGAGCGATAGAAAAACACATTTCAGATTCAGCAACAGATAGATAGAATGAATACCATTTACAGTGTAGGAGATGCAACTCTCTGTAAATGCAAGTCAAATCAGCTGTAATAACTGAGGATTGTACGTGGTTATGTTGAATTATAGACACTGAAAAAAACACATCAGATACCATCATTCCCTCCTGGCATGCAGCTATCACCATAATATCTTTACAAGCGCGACAAATTGCTCTCTAACTGCCCTGAACACAAATGCAACATAAACCAAAACGATAACACAATTTTTTTTTATGCCCAACGCTCCCTGGACACAAATCATAACAATAACAGGCTGCTCTTACATAATCGTGCAGTTCCTCTGACCTCCAGCAGATGGCGGCGCAGACTCAATCATCATTCTGTGCACGAGCCTTAAAGGGAGGGTTCCTTTGTTAAATCTGACACAAAGAAAAATAGCTTAGATGATTTCTCCGCTTTTAATATGATTGCGTTGTTTTTAATTGGATTAGCATAGCCGGATTAGCATTTTATGAATCTGTTTTTTTGGTAAATGGGATTCCTGGTGAACGCAGGCATCCAGGAATCAATTTCGTGCCAGTTTTAGCTACGGGGAAACGATGTTAAGCTTTTGTGTCAATTATGTAACTACAGCATGAATTATTAATGTTTTTGTAGTTGAATATATTTGCTGTGAGTAACTGGTGAATATGTAAAACACAGAAGTGCAATATGGAGCTGATTCGATTAATGTTTTGGTGAAAAATATTCCTGTCTCCTCCTTTACCCTGGACGCCGCTACGTCACTTGTTGCTAGGGTAACAAGGCATGAAAGGCTGGTTCATGGAGGCTACCATGGGCTTTAGATGACGTCATAATATAGGATTTGTTTATTTATTTATTTTTTTTGTTTGGTTGTTTTTATGAGACAGAGGCAGATACATTATTATTATTATTTTTTTTTTTTGGATGTTTGAGTATTATAGTGGTCTCTTCCGGGTCCTATTCGAACACTCCTTAGAGTTAACTGTAAGATCCTGTACAAGGCTCCGCCCACAAACCGCAAGACAATTCTCCATAAATGTACAACTGATGTAATGTGTATTTGTTTTATTAGTGGGATGCAGCTCATTGTTTTGTGACCACGCTCTGAAAGGGAAGAGGCTTAACACAGAGAGCAAAGGGAGGGGGACTCAGAGCACCAAAACAATAAAAAGATAAATATGTTATGTGTTAGCAGTTATTACCTCACAGAAGTAAAATATCCCCTCTTTAATTATTTTACTGCTTCTCAACTCCATGAGCTGATGTATAATGAACCTGTATGTAGTGATGTTGTGATTACCAGCTGTAAAAGTTGACTTGCATAATTTAAAGAAAAGGAAATCCATCCTCTGCATTTGGCCCATGCTTCAGTGTTGCCGGGGCATCCTATTGGGAGCAGCGGGCACCACCATGCCCAAGGTTACACAATTTTCAGAAAAATTCTCAAGTTCAAAAACTTAATGTAAAGCCCCACTAACTTTTTGCCAAAAACAGACTAAAATAAAAGTATTTTTTGTCATTACAGATGTTTTTATAGTACTTAAAAACACAGGCCTGAACGTGTCCTCCTGCTTGTTTCCATGGAAATGTTGTTCTTTGGCTATAATATTCCACAGTATGGCATAAAACAAATCTATTGGCATGGAAAATGTTTTTTTTTTTTACTTTCTATTTCAATAGGATCATGGAGTTGACTTTCCACCTCCAGAAAGTTACATTCTGTCACTTTAAGGACACATGTTTTCAGCGTAATAAAACAAAATGAAGAAACAACAACAACAAGAACGACAACTAGTCTATTTTCAGACATACTGTGGCTTTAAATATGCATGGTTAAATCCATTATTATAGGATACTGAATATTATTCTCTTTTACTGTCTCCAGCCCAGCTGAGGATGCTGAGGATGCTGAGGATGCTGAGGACTCTGAGGAAGCTAGCTCTCTCGCTCTCCTTACATAATTGAACAGTCCGGGGTAGCGGCTGAGCTAATGCTGGCTTCCTTGAGGAAATTGTCGTGTAATCGGCTGACATAGATGCACTGTGGTTGGCTTCACCAGGCTAACACTATTATCGGTCGAAGCTAAGTGAATAAACGCTAGCCTTTAGCCACTCCAGCACACTCTTCCTTTCAATATCTGCCTGCCTGACTCCCAACTCTGATGGATGAGTCTTTATGCTAACATGCTAGCACACATCCAGCTTTTGATTTCTATTTCAGATTATGTTATTCATGTGATTCAAATTTCTATGTAAAATGCACCTGGATAACGATAGGCTATAATATGTGATGGTTTGCGGTCCAAACCCTCCCCCTACTTCACTGTGGATGTGTCCTTGGGCAAGACACTTTACCTACCTCTAACTCAGGTATTGTGAGTATATAACCACACACAATAAGTCAATTACAGTCGTATAATGGTGTAATGTGTGAAGAATGGAAGCCCATGTCCTCCCCAACATTATATTAGGGATGTGTCCTTGGGCAAGGCACACAAGTGTTTTCAGTGCAACCGTGCACAATAGGTCAATGGATAGAAGCCCGTGGAAGGAAGAAAATGCTCCACATCTCCACATAGGCATATACAGGGTGCCTTTATTTATTTATTTTTTTATGTAAGATAAAATAATAAGATAATCCTTTATTGTCTCCCATGTAAATATATTGTAAAACACTTTTCCACAACAGTTTGTTTGTGTACATTGAGCTTAATACACCTGGGCTTTGTTTTTATACAAAACATAATATGATATGAATAAGATCTTGCACCATATACTTTGTAACTATAACTTTTCTGTTTATTTGTATTAAAGACATAAAGACATGAAGACATTTTAGTTAAACTTTATAGGCCCTTTTCATGGAGCCACATAGCTAGTTCCGGTTCCCTCAAAAAGTGCGGAGCCGCACCTCTCGCTCCATTCATAGTGTATTGGACATGGGTAAAGTCGTGATAAAATAAATCAATATTTAAATACCAGGCAGCGGACAGCACGTTATGGATGAATCACAGACAACAGAAGACCTTTACAACAACGTAAATACTTCACTGGAGGAAACTTCTGTGTTTTGAAAAGTAGATATTTGTGTCTTGAAGATAATGCTAACTCAAATTAAAATTAATTACCGGTAATGATGTTGAAATAGCACTACAATGAATGATTGTGCAGACACAAACAAGTGACTTGTTACTAGAAGTTGTTTTGTGTCTATTTTGACATTTAGATTAGGTTAGCATTAGCTTTGAGACATAAATACTGACTTTTCTAAACATACAAGTTTCCTCTGGGTAAGTTCTTACGTCCTCATAAAGGTCTTAACATGCCGTATGTGATCACCCATCTGTAACTGTAACTGTCTGATATTTAAATATTGCTAAATGCTGCTAAATCCTCATGTGGGAATGTGTGTGTAATTTTATCTGAACTATCAAAAAAGTTATCATAATATTGCACTTAAGTGAAAAAAAAAAAAAAAAATTTAGTTAATTTTAATTTTTGACTACATATTTTTATTCTCCAATGAAACGTCCTCATTGTGCTAGAAATAATGGTTCTCTTACCTCATGTTTTGTTTTACGGCAGCATTCCAACAATCTTGTAACCTCCCCATACTGTCCCACAACACACTGACTGTACATTGACACATCTAGTTTCCAGTTTCCCTTTATTAATATTTCCAGTTCGTCAGCAGCTCAAACAAACCTAAAACGTCATGTTTGAGTGTGGGTGTGCAGACTGGCACTGGGGCCATGGAGATGCAGGTCACACAGTCTGTGCCAGGCAGACGCCACGGCACAGCCTTCACGTGCAAGCCAACGTGTTTTTATCCACCGACAGATAGATCCTCCAGAGGGAAGGACAGAGAGGAAGAGGAGGAGGAGGAGAGAGGAGGAGGCATTAGAGAAACATGCATGAAGACAAATCACAATAGCATGTGTAATTAGTGTCGGGATGATGCTAGGCTAATTTTATCATGTTGCGTCTGTTCTCAAAGCAAGATAGCAAAGATCTAGCACCACGCTACCGTCTAATGGAATGAGCTTCTTCTTAAATGGCAATTTAGCCTGGCAAACAAGTATCTCCTAGTTTCTGTTCCGGTGCAGGAGGGTCTTTTACTTTTAATCTGCCAGGTTTGTTTTGGGACTTGTGGTGACAGGACCAAGTTACTGATATGTAGTTGTGAAATACAGGAATTAAAATTGAGAAAAATTAACAGGCATTCAGCGACTTTGTGGTTGGTAGTTGCATATCCATGGATAAAACATCAACCTAGCCAACTGTGACTTTTGGTACCACTTTAAAATATCTACCCCTTTGTTCAGGTGTAGTATTTGTCAGTATTTTTCATGCTTTATTAAGGCCAATGCATATGTAATTATTATAAAGTGTTAATAGACTTTTCTATGTGCAGGTTTTTACATCAAATGCCATTCCTTTTACTATACCCGCCAATGTGATAACAGTGCACCATGTGTCTTAGTCTTGGTTCTTGACAAGGTTTGAACTGACTGCCCTCCCGTAAATGGGGTAGCACTTAACTTACTGACCTACTGTCACACCACTGAGTAATAAATGAACACCGGTGTCTGGAAATGCGCTATGTAAGACTCAATATCATTATAATATACCATACCGTAAATAAAACTCCGTAGGAAAAGAGTATGTAGGATAAGAAGAACCAATACTAGACCTGGACTGTTTTACGGATGACTTTCTCCAATTGGCTTATATACTGTCTATGGTAAAACGCTTTAAATTGCGTATTTACTCTCCCTATCCTTCTCAAATCAGGGACTGAACAAAGGCTTCGCAGGCTGTCCAGAAATAGCAGAACGCTCCAAAGCCAAAGCACAGAAGACAGATTGTAGAGTGTTTAATTACAGCCATCGTGTTGGAATCCACTAGTGAGACTTTTTAGACTTTATTGTCCCAGAGGGGAAGTTCTTTTTCACAAACACAGAGCTTGTTTGAGATATACACAGACACACAACAACAACAACACAATAACGCAGATAGTGAAACATGGTCATGGTACCTAATGGGCCATGCTAGTCTGTATAAAAGACACAATGACATACAGAGACCATAATTGCAAGTAATTATAGAGACAAAAACATAAAAAACAGTATTAGGTTCAATTCCTCTTTCAGTTTTTGAGTTTACATGTTCTTCTATGTCTGGATGAAGAGTAAAGACCCTAAAACAGTGCCTGCATTGCAATGATTTCTGTATCTATTAAAAGCTAGTTTGGATTTGAACATGTCCACCTCATATCTGCAAACTCAGGACATGTTCCTTTAACTTAAGAAGACCATTGACACATTGAGACAGATGATAGTGTCTTGTTTCTTTGGAGAGTGTGACCAACCGTTAACTTGAAGCGTTTTATCATCGTGCTACATTGAGCTCAGTGAGTTGACCTTTTCAGCCTGTCCTCTGTATTCACACGCTTCTAATCACAAGACAGCCATTAATCTGACAGAGCACACCACACTGATCCTCTGTAGTTTCAATGTATGGGCGTGCTGACACTCACTAAGCTCACTATTCAGTTAGTTACACTTAGCGTTTCATGCTACGCCTTGGCTCGTCACTGGCTTCTTTCTTCCATAGGGATAGAGCCTGTGTGACTTCAAATACCAACACTTTTAGATGCTAGTGTTCATAAATTTGATGAAGATGATATGTGCCACTTTTTGAACCATGTGGAAAGGAAAAAAACAAAACAAATTGCAGACTTTTGCTTTAGTTTTGGCATTATTCAGACACTATACAAATGTCGACAATGTCCAAATACTCGTTCAAGTCTCAGAAATATGTTGAAACTGAGTATATTTGACACCAGTTATGAGGCATCTGATCATTATTGCTTGTTCTTTGCTCCAGGGACCATGGACTCTTTTCTCCATGTTGTTTGGGAATCTCCAGGGGTTCAACAACTGTGGAGTAAAGTAAACAATTGTTTGGTTGTATTGGTTGTTCTTTACCCATGGAGCTTATTGTACAACTTTTGAATGATGACACCCAAATTTTCTTTTGGGAAAGGAAAAATCTGGCTAGCCGGCCTTACTGCAGCCAAAAAATATATCTCAGAGATGGAAACCACCTAACGATATATATCCTTCAATCATTGACTTCATTGTTTTTGGACATTGCATATCTTGAGGTATCTTGAGCTAGGAGGGCCATTAAAGGTTGAATAGGGTCGTTGAGGCTGTAACTGGAAACAATAGCTGTTTACAGTTTCAGTGTGGATAGATATAAGGGAGTGTCCACCAGAAATAATCTGACCAGAACTGAAGAAGCGGCTTAGATAAGCAGTGAAACGTCTACTACGACTCCTACAACGATTTGTCCAGTTGACAGATTTAAACTTCGTCTTTTGCTATGGATCAGACTGGACGACTGAGGGTTTACACAGACATCTTCAGCTAGAGGCAACAAAGCTTCTCAGTGGACTATTGTGGGCACAGCTGGCAGACGATATTAAAAAGTTTTCTGCTCAGATAAGGTTTAATTCGCTGCATCACTGTAATACTTCTGGTTGGTGGCTGGGTGGGTAGGTTGTTGGGTTGGAGGTGTAAGTCTTTTTCCAAAAATAAACAAAGATGAACACGTTAACATGTGTATTTGGCTATGTATATTGTCAAACTGATGCTCTTCTTAATAAAAATCAGTGATAAAAAAATAAGTGAGTGGTGACAACATCCACAATCTTACCACCAAAGCTAACAACAATTGTCCTATTTTGCCTGCCCCTATCTCAAATATATGCAAAAATAAATGGAAATATACAACACTGTGATGTCATCAGAAACCTATCAGCATGAAAAAAACTGAATCACTATTGTTACTAAACTGGCAGCAAACTGTAAAATAAAATGTATCTGATGCTTACTGTCCTAAAAATGCAGAAAACTGACTGGAAATCACTTGTCTAATGAATTCCAAGCATCCTAATTATTCACAGGGATGACTTTATAAGCTGTTTTCTATCAGAGGCCAGAGTGTAGTTTAACCATAACTGTAATGCTAACAACAGCTAGCATACTAACAGCGTGCCAGCATTACTTCCTGGTTCAAATTCTTTATAAAATGCTTTATAATTAGATGCAAACAACACGCAGCCATCTAATTTTGACCCGAAGAGCTGTTTTTACAATATATCTGTACAATATAGCTGTACTTTTACTTTATTACTTGGAAAAAAAGGTACAGCCCCTTAAGCATTCTCTGTATTTGCATCTTTCAATACCATTAGATCAATCTCCAGATCTTGAGGTAGATTTGGTCAGGACTACCTTACCATACAATTCTGCACGTATTGAGTTTGAATATTTGCCTACACCGCCAAAGTCAATGTACAGACAACTCAACCCTAGTGTTAGAATGTCCGTTTCTGGTGTAAGCGTCAAAGAGAAGAGACTGAAACAAAGTCAGAAGGTTTAATGAGTTCCACACGAGTAAAGTGAAAAATGAAGCAACTGACTCTGCGGAAAGGATAGAAGAAAGTCCTGAGATGTGCGTGTTGACAGCTGGATTTAACCGAAATAACCTGAACATAGCTGAGTCCTTGTAATCTCCTACGCTGGTCTCCATAGCGTCTTGGTGATCCTCCATGCATTCCATATCCACTGGTGTGCACGTGTTATTTACCTTAGCATTAGCAAATCGAGATACCGGTTTGGAGTAGTGCTGCACTGCTAGAAAATACCTCACACTAGCATGCATCGGTTTACATCTCGTGCTACGTCCAGGCTCATCATTAGCTCCACACACGTGCTGGCTGAGTGTTATGACATGAGGGAGGCAGAGGCGGGGTGGAGGTTGGCAGCGTTAGCCTGGCATCACACATGGACATAAGCGATGTGTCACACGGCTCAGTCAGCTCTGCGGTAAAACAGATATGCTAACGTTAGAATCCTATGACCCTGTTTAGATGACAAGGATGTAAAAAAAAAAAAAATGCCACCTTGTCTCCATTGCTTTGCCTGGAATGTTATCTATCTCCATGGAAACAAGGAGATGAAACCGCCAGGCTAAATCTGTGGAGAGGCAAGCCTACTTACAGGAATATACAGTAATGCGTGTTTTTCAAGGTATTTTTAAATAACCGAACCTGACTAAATGCTAGATATATTTGCGCTAAATAAAAACTATAAACTGGTGGATAAACTGCAACCTGCGTGTGTCCATGAAGATGTTTTGCTTTGCCTAAAATATTCCAGAGCATGGCATTACAATGACATATGCCCATGGTGAAAAGCAGGTGACGCAACCTCACCTCTAACTCTTGTCAAATTGCAGGTCAGATCTATGAAAAGGTGACCGCCCCACTCACAATTTGAATGTACGTCAAACTAAGTCTAAAGGAGTCTATTTTAAAGCAAACTCTGTTAACCAAATATGATACATAGATGAGTTTAATGCCATACTGTGGTACATTCAACTCCAAGCAACCATCAAAACAAGCATCCTTCCATCATAAAAGTTACACATGTGCGACAGTGGCTCAGTTGGTAGAGTGTTTATCCGTTGATCCGAAGGTTGGGAAATGCCGTTCTCGTAAAACCATCACCGGCTGAAAGGTCAGATCCGTTGACCCACAGGTTGGCGGTGCGATTCCAAGTCCTAGAGATTAATGGTGTCGTTGTGATCTTGGGCAAGACACTTAACCCGTCTTACCTCCAGTGTGTGTCTGAATAGGTGAATTGTTACTGAAGGTGCAGAAGAGCTATATAAATATGTGACCATTTACCATCTCCACAACGCACCTTTAAAATGATTTCGTGAATGTTTTTGTATTATTTAAGTTAATTCTTGGAACACACCACTGCCTTCATTAACCACATTAAAGAGATAACGTGACGGACCCCACACCTCTCCTGTGTCTGTCTGCTTTGCTAATTGCTGCTCACAGGACTAATGGTCTATGCTTGGCCCCATTCTTTCTCATCAGTATTCTCGTAACACACTTTACACCGGATGACTTCACTATTCGTCTGCACCTCCGCCTTTTACGGCTCTAGTCCGCATATATAACCTGTTCTCTTGCGGGCGCTGACATCTCTATGGATTTAAAGGTCCTATAAGGTGCATTATTCAGGCTTTATAACTGATACAACTTAAAGCAATTCATTCTTGTCCCGGTTTCAAAGTGTTACTGTTAGTAGCTGACACACAAAGGAGACAAGCAGTTCAAATAAGGCTAAAAATAGTAGCTGTTAGCTTGGAGGCTGGTTAGCGGTGTAGTGGAGGCAAAAGGTGAACTGGAGTGCAGGAAAGTTTGGTCTACGAAGATAAATATACTTTAAAAACACAGAGGGTACATCCTGGACAAAAGCGTTTCTATGAGACAAAAATCAGGAAGCACACTGTTACCATGCTAGTTGTTGTTAGTAGTGGTGTGATGCTCAAAATCTATTCTGGAATATGAAAACACTTAACCTCATTGGTGTGAATATTTAGGGTGCTAGAAAGGCGTCAGGAAAGCCAGTAGTACCTTTGGACCACTGCAAACCATTTCAAATGAACTAGTTCTGTTTTTCACATTTTTAAGACTGGAAAAATTAGGTACAGCATCTATTTTAAAAAAAGAAAGAAAAACAATGTGGTATTTATGATCATTTGCACAGTAATTTTCAATAGCCAACAGCCTCTGTGGTGCATCAGGAAATAATATTGCCACAAACTGGAAAGTAACTGGTTCTTATTATGCCAAAGCACATACTGCATATATCCACTTTAAAGGGCCTATATTAAACAATGTTCTGATCTATGTTACAATGTTGTGTCTGTGATGTTGTATGGTAATACAGAACGTGGTTTTAAACTCCATACACCTTCACTAGAGGCTTTTGGATAATTCCAGCCCCGGAGTTGCCAATCTCTACTGGTGAAAGGTAGCAGCTAACTTGAAAACTACCTCTTCATGACATCACAAGGTGAAACAGAGTATTTTGCGCTTTGGAGTTGTGGACAGACTAATAATAAAGGGTTACTCAAACATGTGAATGAAACAAAACACAACTCCAGGTCTGTTACTGAGGAGGTAACATTGTAACATGACTTAGTTTTGTGTAATACAGGACATTTAAACTCAATTTAAGAATTACAATTTTGCTTGGTTTTTAAAATATCTAATTTGTTTCTTCTTTACACATGAGGGATAAGGAATCTATCAACTGTAAATTGATAAATCAGCCCCTCCCAAGCAACATCTTGCCTAGGGCCTCCACAAGCCTGAGAAGGCCCTGGGAGCTCCATACTATTGTCTTTAAGAGCCTGACATTGGCTTTGATGGTCTCTGTCCATTGGATTCACTCTGGGTCAGTTTTACGACTGGCCACATTTCCCAGAATGCGTGTCACTGGCCACATGAGCTCATATACATGAGCTGGTCTGATGACTGTGTGTCTGGAGATGTAGGGAGGGGCCCGGGCCATACCCCCACCCCCCACCTCTTCTGATAACACAATGACGTCATCCTCACTCTGGGCACATACCACTTCCATTTAAAGATCAGCACACTGGGGGCGACAGCAGCTCAGTTGGTGTTTGTCCACTGATCTGAAGGTTAACCCACCCAGGCCACAGGTCGGCAGTGTGATTCCAGCTCCTTCAGATGAATACTGTTTTTGTGTCCTTGGGCAACACACTTAACTCCCCTCAGCCCCAGTGTGTGCGTACACTGGTGTGTGATTGTGTGTATGAATAGGTGAGTGGTTCCTTGATGTAAAGCCTTGAAGGTGGAAAAGTGTTATATAAAAAGGTGACCATTTACCATATTGTGTTATAAATATTATGTAACTTTTGAGAATTTTTACTCTTATTACTTAAATAGACAGAATGTTGTTTGATTGTTAATGTCAAACAAGAAAGAGTTTTATTTTACTTTTTTTCTCCATATAATTTTAGCAGTCAGTTATATAAAATAATAAAGAATGTGCTTTATCTTATTTTAGGAGAAGTAATTACAATAGGGCCATAAATGTGACGGTAACAGAGCTGTTTGTTGCAAATTAGACACACAGGACCCCACAAACAATAGGGCAGGGGTGGGGGGCAAACGCTTTTGAGACATTCCTGTTTTTGTCTATTTGTTTATTAATTCATTTGACTAATGCATGTAAAAACAGCAGATTTCTTTTAGTTCTGAAGGTGAAAAAATATTATAATGGTTTAGGAATAATTTGGCAAAGAAGAGCCCCAATAAGTATTTTGCATAAAGCCCTGGAACACTTAAAAGAGCCTTGTGGGTAATGAAAACTAAAAGCACCTCTCAAGAACCTTGTCTCGTTTAATAGAGACAGAGCTTACCATCGTCTGCTAACAACTGTCCTGTTTGAGTGGATGATGACATGATAGCAGGCTAACGCTAATCGCCCAGATTAGGCTTATGATTACCACGCTAAGCTAACATGCTGACATAGCCGTATCAATCTCTACCTCGGGGCTAAGCTGACTGGACACGGTTTCTGTTACTGTAACGATCCTATTAACTGTGGCACTAACTCATTAAGCCAATTAATATGAGACAAATCAATAAAATCGTTCTGGGTAGAGTTAATTTGATTACCAAGGACAGGATAGGTCGGCTATATATGGAACAGAAATGCAGACTATTGAACAGTGAGGTTATCCTGTCGCAAGCCATTTGTGACATTTTGATATTAAATTGTCAGCAAAATGATAACAATTTAACACTTGCGGCACAAATTGTTTCGTTTAGGATGATATCACAACATTTTATTGAACTAATATGTCTCCATGGCTCTTTATTTTATCCATTATCCTTTGTTCTCTATGGATTTTTGGCACACCTGGCCGATAATGTTTCTATCGTGTTGTAAAAGCTTCCATACTTGGATTTTCATTTTAGATACTTTGCTGTAACGGGGTCAGTTGCCAAAAGGGTGACTTTGACCTAGTTTCATACCCGCCAAATGCCCAAAATTTCCATGGTACAAATGCAGTTGAAAAGTTAGAAAGTTTTTGCTAGAAAATTTCAAGATTGGATGTAGATTTTCCTCATGGAATCAAACTGAAAATACATTGATTCTTTTGCGTCTATAGCACAAACTAATGCTGTTTTCTATTATTTTTATCCCACTTCAGAATTGCCCAAATAACGGTGCCTGTTTAATTTGAATCATTTGCCAACAGCAGCCATCTGTGGATCATTTTTGGTCTCTCTCTTCCCCAATCCCCCAGTGACCAGTACCTCCCTTTGGTCCCGGGCATCCCTTTGTCTTCTTCCTCACTCCATCTCTAGTCTGACATCATCATGTTCCACAGGGAGGCTTAGAGATTATAATAACCACTGATTCAGCACAAGTCACTTAGCGTCTGCCCCCAATGTACAAGCCCCGCCCACCCCCTCCTCACCCCTCCCCTCTCGCACTCGCACAGGGCGCTCCGGGCTGCTCAAAACAAGCGCTCTCGTGTGGTTTTTACTTTGCTTTTGCTCAGGGCAGAGCTACAGAGATCATGGAAAATGTGGAAAGGCAAAAATGAAATATTTATGAAAAAACTTCAAAGTATAAGCCCTGGACGCTTCACCTGCTTTTGGAAAACATCCCATTTGAAAGAAGAAGAGCTGTTTATGTGGTTTTCTGTTTTGAGGGTGAACATGTCCTTATTCATAATACAAACCAAGTTAAAGGTCCATAATGTAGCTTTTTGGGTGGAAGGCACGCTCGTCTTGATGGAGAAGATATTTCTTGCCTGGAATGTTTTTTAGTATGACCTTAAACTTGTCTGTCTCCATAGAAACGAGCACTGCTTACAGTAAGAACGCATGATGTTTACATTGTTTAAAAAAATACCTTAATACCTGTAAGTTAAAACATGCAATATAAGGTTAATACCGTTCTCTAAAACATCTCCATGGAGACAAGCAGGTGATGGACAACCCATTGGAAAAGTTACACAGGTTATAAACACACTACAAGACTGAACCAGTGATCTTCTGGTTTTAAAGAAGACCTATTGTGCTTGTGTTTGCTCTGTCGCTATAATCAAGACACCTGTGGATCATTATGTTATAACTGACAGATTTTAAATAGGAAAATTATTCTAAAACAACTTAATAAAAGAAACCATTCCACTGACTTGTGTGTTAGAAAACTGCGGTGCCCAATGGGAGCTGACATCACTGTAAACGTCAGCGGCACAACAAAAAGTCTGCACCTCCAATGAATAGCTGCACATCACTCTAGCAAGCAGCTGATTATTATTATTTGTTTTTTCCATTTGTACCAAAATAACTACGCAACACAGCAGAGTCGTCCGCATATCATCGACTAAGAAAATAAAATTGGAGAACATGATTGATTTTTAAATTGGTT
The DNA here is from genome assembly GCF_009829125.3 of Periophthalmus magnuspinnatus. Taxonomy (NCBI): domain Eukaryota; kingdom Metazoa; phylum Chordata; class Actinopteri; order Gobiiformes; family Gobiidae; genus Periophthalmus; species Periophthalmus magnuspinnatus. The sequence goes on from NC_047136.2 coordinate 26,309,656, forward strand.
TGGACTGTACGAAACATCATGTATTGGACTTGGGGACATTTTATTGTATTTTCCTGCTAATGTCAATGATGAACTGATAGTCATGTTGTTGTAATTGTAATGAAATGTGAGTTTTAATGTGTGTTCACCTGCCCAGGGACTGCACATGGAAAGTAGCAGTAGCTAAATTTGGTACAAATCGTCTTTTCTTTTGTAGGATTAATAAATTTGTACATGGTCCCTGACAAATAAACAAAGTAAAGAAAGAACGAAAAGGGAGTATTCCACTGAAAATGCGAATTAATTGGCAATATGGTGTTTTTAAAATCAGTGATAAAGACTCAAAATACAACTGAGAAGAGAAAAGAACAATAATATAGTTAAAAACTCTACTCTAAACTTTAAGACGACCACTTCACCACTTGAACCAATTTTACAATAAAGCGTGTCATAAACACAAGTATAAATACAGCAAAAATACAAATTCAACTTTACTATAGGCTTAAAATGAAACTCCAAGTTATGTCATTTTTATTTACATTTTTTGTGAAGTGAAACCATGAGAACAATACTATATAAGAACTATACATTAGACAAAGAAACCACTACTTCACAGGTCATAAATAATAGAGAGACTACATAAATATTCAATGGGCGATGGCATATATGTGGCACTTTGAACTCCAAATGAAATAAAATGTTGAATATCATTGTGATTTTGAAGGAATCTAAACAAGGTGAGCAAGATGCATGGTTCAAATCTTGTAAATGTGCTATCTTGTTCATAATATCTGCACAAACTCCCATGGAATCCTTCCGAGTGTACAGGAGCCAGGCGTCTTGGAGCCAGCCTGTTACATGTCCACAGTCTTCACAGAGGCACTGCTCGTAAATCTCCATATACTTATAATGTACACGTGTAATTTTACAACCCTTTTAAATGCTGTGATTCATGTCAGTGCATCATACATGACAACAGTACAGCTCCAAAGGAAACATGAGCCACTGATCCAGGCCTGTTTTACGTCTGCTGACATTGCTAATACAGCTATTATACTGTGTAGCAACATGCATTATTAAAACGCTCATTTACTGCTAATACTCTACACTGATTGATGGTTTGTTTACATAGGCCCTGTCAAATCCACTTTATGAGCTTGTATTCAGATTGGAAAGATATTTGTACCTCAGAATTATACTTGGAGTCTATATACTGTATGTTTAAAAGTGCACTATGGCGGCATGGTGGCTCTTGCCTCATAGCAAGGAGGTTCCAGGTACAGCTCCTGGGCCATTCAGATTTTTTTGTGTGGAGTTTGCATGTTTTTCCCCGTGTCTGGGTGGGATTCCTCCAAGCACTCGTTTCCCCCATCAACATAAAACATGCACAACAGGTAACAGCTGAGGTAGTCCAGACCAAGCCTTGCTGTAGAATTGGAGATGTGTGTCCAGGTGCAGCACTACAGAGGCCACTAGTCCTGATGAGTTGGGAGGAAGGATGGGACAAATGCAGAGGACAAATTTACCTAAGGGGACAATAAAATGTTCCTTAACCTTAACTATGTATGTAACTATATCTGGTGTAGGATCTGCCACAGTTTTGTCTCTGTGGATATGTCACTGCTTGGCCTAGAAAACTCCACAGAATTGCATTAAACTTACCATTCTCCATAGAGACAAGCAGATTGTGTCAACAAACCAAGTTCCTGGTCGAGTCTGTGGAGAGGCGAATCTGCACACAGTAAAAACTGCATTGTTTTTCAAGGTATTTTGAGTCATAAAACATGCAATTAAACAAATGCAAAATAGATATGTTTACCCATACTGTGGAACATTAAAGCAAATAACATCTCCATGGAGACAAGCTTGTAGTGGACCTTTCACCAGTATAGTTTGTAATAACCACTGCCAATTTCTGTTAAAAATGCTTCAATCTCAAATTGTGCCAGCAGAGGGAGCCAGACACTTAAACCAAGTGTATAAAATGCAAAATCCAATCCAAATGTCTATGTTTTCCTGCAATATAATTTCAAATACTTCAAAAGGCCATCATGATATGTCCTCTTTAACATTAGTAGCTTACATTTTTTTGTTGAAGTTGTTGTTCTGGTGAAGGCCTCTTATCAAACGCATTGTGCCAGCGGCAAATTGACAGGGCAGTGGGGGTCCGTAGAGGGGCTTAGGGGAGATGTCTGAGATCAGAGCCTACATAGAGGATTATAGAAAACAGGGAGAGGCCAGGGAATTGGATTAGCAACCCCACCGGTCAAAAAGGGAAGGTTCATTCTTGGGTCAAATGGCGAGGCACACAGCTATAGTAGATTATGGATTTTGCCAAGCCTAAACATTAAAGTGCATTACAGAGCTTTCATATGGAGTTCTTAAAATGTTTAGTGCAAGATGGGCAGATTAAAGAACATATAGAAATACACTATGTTAAAGCACCCTTTTTAACATAGTGGCACAGTGGATCAAGCGTTCGCACACCAACTGGAGGGTTGCTGGTTCACACCTTACTTTCTTATTTTGTAAAACCGTTTCTGTATTGACCTTACCAGCACATTATGATAAAGATTAGTTTAAACTTATTAGCATTTGGAGAAACAGTGTCTGTGAAAATGTGTTCTAAATCAGATGCCCTCCCTCACAAGTACACTTGCTCTTGCCAGATATCCTTAACCCTAAACAAAGCTTGCTTGTGTTAACTGTTTTCTAATTTTAGATCGCCTATTTCACGATGTCTGTTTATGATATGAAACGAGTGCATTGACAGTGTGTTCTGAATAAAACATGAGTAGGAATTGTGTCATTCCTGCTCACGTTGAAATACAGTGGTAACAGATTTGCTGGTTGGTGTTAGCCTTGTTCAGAACACTTAGAAAATGAAGGAATATTGGTTTGGAACACAAAATTTATAATCAAATGTTAAGTTAAATGGATTTTAGTGAAGAACTATGCTGCAGATTTACCCTATGTATGAATCTATAAGTATAAAATGAGACAAAATATATTTATTAATACACGACATATGAACTGGTTTCTTTTCTTAGATTTTACCTGCGCTACTTTTGCTGCAGTTGAACTATGGAATCACATAGAATCAGCTGATTGGCTCGAGGTCTTGCCAGTATGGGTCACATCTCTGTGCTCAGTGGTAAATGGTCACATTTATACAGCGCTTTTCTACCTTTCAAGGAACTCAAAGCGTTTACATCACGGAACAACTCACCCATTCACGCACACATTCATATGCTAGTGTGCACAGACACTGGGGGCAAGCATGAGTTAAAGTGTTTTGCCCAGGGACACAGCAGCAGTATTCATCTGTGGTAGCTGGATTCACACCGCCAACCAGTATGTCAGTGGATCAGACCTCTCTACCAATCCTGCTCTTGTTTCATGTCAAGAGTAGGATTCGATCCGCCGACCTTTGGATCAGAGGACGACTGCTCTAACAAATGAACTACAGCCAACAAAATTTGCATGTTCTCTCTGTGTCTGCATGGGTTTCCTCTGGGTAGACACATTTGCAGTCATCCACCACATAAAAATGCACAATAAAGGCTGATTCTACAGCTAGGTATGTCTATACACAACCTTAAAGACATTGCTAGTGTTACTTTATCTCATTAGTAATATATATATATATTTTTTTTTATAGTTTTGTGTCACTTATTTTCAATTCTAATTCATGTTTTCTCCATCCCATTGCTCGATACAGTCCCCGGCACATTCCCTGCACGTGAGGACCACTGGCTTCCACTCAGGGTCTACTCATGCAGATAATGTGATGCAGAGAGAGAGAGAAAGTGAGAGAATGAGAGAGTCTAGTGAAAGATGGAGAGACGGAGCAAAAGAGAGAGAGAGGTGGACTACTTCTAGACAGCCTCCCGGGGAGAAGAGCAGTTGAGGTGATTACATAAGCCACAGTTACATAAAAGTAATCATGATACTTAAACATGACCGATAGATTAAAACCAAGGGCAAAGGGGTACACATTTTGTATCACACTGTATATTTCTAAAAGGAGGTTCTGTGATGTATGTAGGTCGTGTGATTATTGAATGAGAAATGCATTGGAGATCGGGATTGAAGTGCTCGGCGAGATTTGGTGAGATGAAACTGGACTGTGTTACCTGCAGTAGCTCAGAATTCAAAAGCGAAAATACATCAAGAAAAATAAAACATAAATTGGTTTAGTGAAGCAGGATGTTTGCAAATGGTAGTCAGATATTTGCATGTACTATTTTTAGTGTGCGCTATAAAAAGCAACTTTTACCATCCACATTTGAGCTGTGTTTACTGTACTACTGTATTCATGTCATCATCTCAGCAAGCGCAACTACAAGATAACACGTGTAGAGTAGACTAATCCTCCAGATAGCAACAGTTTGTTTTTTCATGTTTTGAGCGCTGAATTGATCACAGTCCAGTGAATACATAATCTACGAATTTTGATCGCATAAAGAGTCCTGCTCCAGTGGTGAAAGAAGTACTTGATGTTCTTATTTAAGTAAAATTAAAGATACTGAAGCAAAAAAATAAATAAATAAAAATAAAAATCTAATAAAAGTACCTGTTTAAAAATTTTATATGGAATTGTTTTTTTTTTTGTGTGTGTGTTTGTGTGTTCTTTTTTTAAAAAGTTTTTTCCAACCTGACCCAATTTATTCCATTTTTGTTTGTATATTTTTCTTTGCTCAAATTATGAACGTGTTAAAAATAAAAATCCTCAGCCTTTTCAGCAGGTCTCAGACAATACTTAAAATAACTCTTCAGTCCAATTTAAAATGTAGTGAAGTAGAAAGTACAGTTCTCAAATGCAGCAAAGTAAAAGTAATAGTATCTTCAAAACCTGCTTAGGTTAAGTATAGATACCTAAAATGATACTTTAGTACACTATTTTACTGCGCTCCACCACTGTTCTCCTCTCACTGCCTCTGCGATCAATCTCTGTCAAAGAGCTCAACCATGAACAGGACAAATGTACTACTTTCACTTTCAGAAACTACCTTTTCTGACCTAAAAAAAAAACGTGTCTAACCTGGAGTAACAAACATGATAGTGTTTTAAATTCCTCACATCTTGTAGTGTGACATTCAAAAACCTTTTCAGACACATTCGACACCAGTTATTTTCATATTCCCTTTGTGGATACTGTGTCAACTTCGCAGCCTTCCACCAGCGTCAGACCTTCTATCACGTGTAAACAGCAGCCCATGTGAAAGATTACCAGACGCATTGAAGTGGACACAGCATCCAAACACGGCAGGTCCCATTCCCGTTTCCTGATGCGGTCTCAATCGTATCCCAGCAGCCTCTCTGATCACACGCTGGACGGGACAGGGAGGGGCCAGGGCTAGAGATGGGGAGGTGAGACATGTTTGTGTGGAATAAATTGGGTCAGGTTGGAGCAGTAGGCGAGACACAGCAGTAGCACCACATCTCAATGCGTCTGTAGGGATGGCCTGCTCCTTCCTAGCTTTACAGGAGGCTGAATTGATTTCCTAAAGGGGTACTGTGTAACTTTTCAGGTGTGCATGTCCATGGAGATGCTATTTCTTTGCCTAGATTCCTCAAAAAATACCTTAAAAAAACATTCTTAGTGGAGGAGGGTTACTTCTTCACAGCTCTGACCTCTAACATCACCTGCTTGTTTCCATAGAGTTAAGTGCAGTCGAGGTAAAGAAATAACAACTCCTATGTTCATGCAGTATTTGTGTATATCTAGCACTGTCCTAGGGCAGACTGCAAGAGGTGTGGCTGCCAATGCATGTATTCCAATGGATTCGCCAAGCTCCAAAAATCACACAGTGTCAATGTTAATTTAGCAATTTACGGGACACTGCTTCACTAAAACTAATATGAATAAGCCAATTGTCAGTTCCTTTATGGTGTGATGAATGTTGTGTTTGGAATAGCAATTTACTACTACCAGTTCTCCACAGTACATCATTGCTTTAAGAGAGGCTGTTATGCAGAATTGTTTGTTTTTTTTTTTTTTTGTTTTTTTTTTCTACCATGTTTTAACATTACTCCCTCATCAAAAACATGCCTGAAGCGTTTTTAGATGTCATCCATGCATGTTTCAGTAATTTAGCAATCTCTCCTGAGCCCATATCTATGCCACCCATGCTCCCACATGACAATTCTCCATAAATATACAAAAACATGAGACAAAACTGTACACAGCAACTTGACAGAGTTCATTGGCGGGATACATTTTCGTAAATTTTTCGACAAATACAGCATTTTCCAACCAATAAAAGGTAACGTGGTGATCTATAGGTATGTTTTTTTCATGGCTGATGCTTATTGTTTTGAATCCAGACAGATGACAACGGCCAATAAGCTCTGGTAGTGTTTTTGAGCAAATACTGTATGTAGGACCAATTTAGATTTAAATTTTTTTTTTTACTACAAACTCATTCACAGCCCTTTTTCACCAAACCTTAAAAGAGCTGTGTAGTCATGTTTTGTGCAGTTGTCTCTTCACACTAAAAAGTTCAAAATAAAGCATTTTGTCTATTCTTAGGCAGGTGGCTGTCCAAAACAAAATACTGACCTCTGCTGAAAATGTAAGGCTTATTGACAATATGCTAAAAAAAAACAAAACATATATTGATTGGCTGATATTTGCACTTTCCAGAGTATTTGAGCTAAATTTGCCATGCACCAGTACAGATATATTGTAACAGCAACTCCTGGGGTCAAAATACACTGCTGCCGTTTGCATCTGTTTATAAAATTAAACTATTTTTTCATATGTAAGACAGAAAGAATCAAGTGCAGGGTCCTTACTACAACAGCAAAGAGACAAGATGTTTGCCATGTGGACAGCATCTGGAAAGAAGGACGTACACAGGGGTGTTCTCTGCATTCATTGAGATTTATACAAGATCTTTTGTGGACACTCCTCCATCTCCACCTTACTGCTTGTACTAATGACATTTAACATTTGTTGCACACTTCAAACAATATATCAATTTCACAGACACTTTATTTTGCTCATTTTAATCACTCAAAGCCTGCATAATTTCTCTATGGGGATTTATAAAGATAATTGAATTAAAGTGAATGACCTCATCCCTCCCATTTTAGTGAGAACGGCTGTAAAACCCTTTAAAAAGCACCCACGTGACATCATCCCACTGGTCTTAGTCATGAGATTTATTACCTCTTTACGTTATTCTAAACTCAACCTCATCCTCCTCTGACGCTGTTATACCGTTTATGTTATGATACTGTACGATGCACAACGTCAACTATCCAGACGAGATGAGCAGCTCTGAGCGGGTGTGAAAGGACCAGATGGTGACCGGGTGCTGCCAGCATCAGTGTACCCCTCCCTCCGCAAATAGGTCTGTGGGGTTTTGGAGGACAAAGACGGACCAATGAGAGAAGGGCAGACAGACCAAGGCCCGATTGGGATGGGCTTGGCTGGAATGGGGCAAGAGGAGGGGTGCGGGTTGGCGGGTGGGATGGTTGGGTATAGGGCTTACAGATGGACAGCAGCAGCCAGAAACCCCAGCTGTGTGTGTGAAAAGAGGATTTGGGATCTGCCATGTCTGAGACGCTCAGAGACTGTTTGTTTTGGATGACTCCTCTTTATCCCTTCATGTGTGCTGCCTTATGGGGGAAATGAAAAAGTGGGTTTGGCTTTGGGTTTTAAATGTTCACCTGTAAGAAGAAAGTGAACATTTTTGACTATTGGTACATCTTATGCATTAGCGGCATATGCTAGCAAATACTGTATAGTAACACTGTGTTTAGTAGCCTGTACAAACTGTGAACAATAACACAATATCGTCCTGATTTATAGAAGCTCATGGGGAACAACCTGTTAAATTATTGCAACGAATCAGAATTAAGGGAGTTTTATGCCACAATTTATCATATATTTCAAGTTACGACCAGATCATGTAGCTGTATCCCTGCGAAAAACACTTCCACATCCAATTTTCCTATGTATTTGTGTGAGCATGTCATTGTAAGGGAATTGAATTGAAGGGATTAGTTGGATTCACAGCCACACTTCCATCAGTCTGCCCTTATTATGAGAGATACACCAATCCAGCTTTTTCAATTCCAGTACCTTTATCAACAAAGGATTTTTAATATTTTTTTTTTCTATACAAGTGCCTCAGGTTCGTCTTTCAGCTTCATTACCACTTATACAATTTCTAAGGTGTAGTCTACTCTCTGTTTCTCACCAGTTGAGACTTTGACCCTAAGTATCTGCCGTTAATTGGTTTCAACTGAAACCAGTGAAAGTACCAATTCTGTCCAAAAAGTGACGCAATGGAAAAAACAGGGGTGGCACCAGACATGTTTGGTTAGAGGAGCTAGGAGGGTGCTAAGGTCTTCAGTGTGGGTGTTCACTTAACATTTAGAGCCTTTTAACAATGGAGCATACTCCCACCCACATGTTTGAGTCCCTGTTTTCAATGTAGTTTAAATGTAGTTAGCACTATGTAGTTATTTATAAAACCTAATATAATAGAATTCTTTTTTCTTTTTCTTTTTTCTTTTTTAGAATTCTACCCCACCCCAGCCCCCCTTCCCCTTGGTGCTGCCCCTGGGGAAAAAAAATGATACAAATGTGTAAATTTGCTGTAGTATTTATCCTTCAATAACTTAAAGAGATTGGAAGAAATAACAATTCTATCATTATGAGATGTTCTTGGGCAATTTTCAGGCCAAACATCAGTAAAGCTCATGAATTTGAGTCAAGTATCAGTTTAGGTGCAGAACTATTTTTTACAAGCAGCATGAGAGATGTGTCTTGCTCATGGACACAATGGCTGTATGCATTTACCTGTGATCCAGAATACACATCTCTTAAATACTCTACGAAGATGTGAGTTTGGTCAATTGTGAATTTTTACGTTTTCAAATGGCCGTGATTGACAGGTGGATTCATCAATCGTGGACATTCATGGTTTGTCCGTATCGGAAATAATAAAATTATATATATATATATATATATATATATATATATATATATATATATATATATATATATATATATATATATATATATATATATATATATATATGAGGAGGGTGAAATAACTGAACAAGTGAACTCTGTTATATATGATTGTATTTGTAAATCATAGGTGAGCAATGAGCACCTTCATTTCACATGTGTTACTGGAAAAAAAAAAACAAGTCTGGTTGCACGATCACGTTTTACTGGGCTTTAGAGGCAACACAGGACATGGGGACCAGACTGATATCAACCTGTATAAAAATATAGAGAGATGTCGCTTTAGATTTGACAGAATAGTTAACATCTCTACAAATTGTGCTACTGCATCTGTTTGACATGAACCATATTTGAAATGCGTTATATATTGCCCTTTATGTATTTTTTGTAACTATCCACAGTATACATGGCTTCCGACTACCATCATTGTGAAACATCAACAACACCCTCCAAAGACAGCGGCCTACATCCCAACGCGAGGTGACATCCACATGGCAACGGCAAAAATAGATCTTAGCATCGCATCTCTTTCTTCTGTTTCTTTCTGTGCTTCTATATTTTCAGCACCACTTTGACTGAACAGCTCCTGATGTGCGACCAGGCTAAAAATACTCAAATAGTCTGTGTGGTGTCGATTGGAGATGAATAGCTTCTGACTGCTGGCATTCGGGTATTGAATTTTATCGTGGCATGTTCAAAATAAGGTAGATAATTATAGGTATATAGATTTGTAGGTTAGATGAGGGGAATTAAAGGATTTGTATTACCATGTGTGGTATGCTGGGTTCTGGAGAAGAACTGATATCCATGGCAACCATCTGAAGCTTAAGTCATTTATTTACATACATACCACAAGTAATATCATATGTGTAATATGTGTGTTTTGACTGTGAAGACAAATTTCCCCTCGGGGACAATAAAGTAACTAACTAACTAACTATCAGTGAAGCTAGAACTGATTGGATTTTATAAATAAATAAATAAATAAATAAATAAATATATATATATATATATATATATATATATATATATATATATATATATATATATATATATATATATATATATATATATATATATATATATATATATATATATATATATATATATATATATATATATATATATATATAATAATTTGATTGCACAGAAATGGAATAGAAGCTTAACTGATCTAACGTCACCTTTTTTTTTTTACATTGTGAATGAGAATTTCTAACATTTGTTTGGTAAAATACAGGTAATAAATAAATAAGATAACAATAATTAAATAAATAAATAATAATAAATAAATAAAATACAATATAATAATAATGATGATGATGATGATGATGATGATGATAATAATAATAATAATAATAATAATAATAATAATAATAATAATAATAATAATATGTTTTTGTAAGTAAACTTTATTGCCTGTTGCTTCTCACGACATTTCAAACACATGTACTCTCTTTCTCATAAGAATTTCAGCTCTTCTTTCACGTAGCAGCAGCAGGAACATCAGCCTCCTCAGTCTCTCCAGCTCCTCCTCTTCACCACAGAAGTACAATACAACATATCTACTGTACTTTTCCTTATCACATCTCAGCTTGCGTTATTGTCTTGCATGAGGAGTTTATACAGTCAGTAATGTAAATGTAATTATCTGTAAACATCAGCAATATTAAGTAACGCTATAATTTCATGGATCATTATGGTGGACTTATGTAAACATCTTAACCATTAGCACAAATGCAGTACGTGCTAACCTCAGCCTAGCATGCTTGACACGTTTGCATGTCTACATTACTGGGCTCATTACATGCAATCCCTTCACTGTATGTCAAGGCAACAAAATGCTCAGAGGTCCTATATCACACAAAACTTTTTTGAGATTTAAGCCATCAAAAACATACTTGGAGTTGTGTTTTGTGTGTGAATGAAACAAAACCTTTAAGAATTTGCACAAAAATGAAAATGTGACATGGATTATTAAAAATCAGCCTTAGTATTGTTCTGTGATGGAAAGCTTAATGGTTCAATCTCTTCTCACCAGTGTCTGCATACATGAACTATTATCCTTTTTGTCCATCCTTTTGAAAAAACCATTAATATATTTTATGTGCAGGTAGAAATGTGGTTATGTAACCGTGGTACTTTTCTTCCTGGGTCCTTTACATAAGCTACTACCATAAAGCTATATATAGTCTATTTAATCCCATCTTTTGTTTAGTTTAGCAATTCTGACCTTTCTATACTTAAAAATGATAAAACTAAAGCTAAGTGATACATCTGGTGTTATGGTTTTGACAATATACACAAAATCGATTTGCAATTTGATATATTTGTGTAATAAATGATATAATAACTGTCATCCCACTGCATACAGCCATACCAAATAATCAACTGTATCATTTCTTTGCAGCCATTTGGCGGTTTGTCAAGATCAAGGAAGTATTGATTTGGGTTGTCATGGATACAGTATGCAATGCACTGCTCTGCTATAGGAAAAAGCTTGTCTGCAGAATTTCAGATATATATTTTTTCTTACTTATTTCTTTAACGTTTAGCCTAGCTGGCAGAGTGTTTGTCCTCTGATCTGAAGGTTGGCGGTTCAAATCCTGCTCTTTTATTCAACTTCGAAAACCGCTAACATTGTCTTAATCATGTGTGACTCCTGCTACTTCAGCTGGTCAGCTTCCACAGTCAGGACTGCAGTGCATGTGTTAATTCCACTAGCATATCTCAGCACAACAGCTGCTTTGGCTCACTACCTCCATTACAGCTTTGGATAGCAATTTCTCTTCATATAACACATATGCTCCTGGCACAGTGGCCTAGAAGTGCAGTTTAATCTAGCTATATAGAAAATAATAGTGTTGGATTGACTTGTCTACAATTGAGTGAAAATGATCAGGTTGAATGAACAAGTATCTCTTTTTACTTTATACTGTCAAAGCCTCTGTGACATGCCCTAACCCCATTGACAAAATATTATATGTATTCAAATATAACTTTCTTTCAAGTATGTGCCTTCTATATTACTCATAAAGTTAAGACAAGATAAGAGAAGATATTTGTCCTAAATACATTCAAAACGATTGGGTTTTAAATGTGACAACATACATGTAACATCAGTGAGTGTGTTTACTCCACTCTTTGTCTTATATTGATGTTGCTGTAAAGGTCATAGGTCAATGCATCCTTAGCCTCTCCTTTGCAATTAGTAACTGCCAATGCCTTCGCTTGCAGGAAGACACACATGTTTTGTTGTCATTCTCAGTATATGGACAGGTCTCATGGGAAAGCACAGAACCTCCTGAATTCACTCATTGAGTTGTAGAGGCTGCACTAGCACTGATTCATGATTGGCTGCAGGTGCTGGGGTTTATGTAGTGACAATTCAGATCAGAAACAGTCTTGATTTAAACTAAACAGGTTCCAGCATTGAAACTGGCAACCCAAATGAGAGCAAGAGAGTGCAGCTGCAGCTACACCAAATTATAACATAAACATAAACAACTTGGTGATCATGTCCAATGTTTTTGTACTTAAGAATAAATCAGCAAAGCTCAATTTGATTTAAACATTCTTAGTCTACCTTGTATCATACCTTTAATTGAACACCCAAACAACTACACTTCCCATAATTCCACAGGAGACACACGGACAGCCAATCACGGACGCAATAAGACATGACGGCACCGCTTTTGGTCCATTTATGTGAGCGCGCTCCTGTCACGCTCGCGCAGACAGACGGAGCACTCGCGGGCAAACCACCGAGAGCACGAGCACACCACGGAGAGCACGAGCACAGCAGCAGCTTGAGCAGCGCGTGGAAGGTGGGTGTGACGGCTGCATCTTCTACTACTCCCACAACTCACAGCCAGCGTTTTGTCCTCTATTAACCACCTAGGAAGCTTATTTCTTTGCTACTTTCTCTCATAACCTCTTCGCCGCGCTTGTCATTTTGAATATAGCGCGTAAATTGTGAAAAGTCTGTTATTTTGGGCATCTTTTGTTTTCCTGTTTGATGTTCCCGCGGCCCACCTGTGCACGCGACGCATAATCAAAATTGGCGCCCATTTTTTGACATTTTAGGAATTTTTCCGCCTATAAACTTTCAGCGTCGTTTGAATTGTCTTTTGTTTTTCTGCCTGGCACAGCTGGCACAGTTGGCGCAGGGCGGCAGACGCGGGCAGGGGAGCCGTTTTGGGCAGTTGTTTGATGGCGTTAGGCTGTGGCGACATTTGTTCCCATTTTTTTTGTCTTCAGAGGCGTCAAAACAAGCCGCTGTTCGATGCGTTTGGCTGGAGAAAATCACCTGCCTGTGTCTATTGTTCTTTGCAGCTCGTCATGTTGATGTCAAAGCCTCTTTGTTGCTTTGCTGCTTGTTGTTGAGATGACAGTGAAGGAAATGTGCTTGGCGGCTGCGTGAATAAGGCTTTGTCACTATTGTCAAGACGCTCAATGGGAAACATGTTCAAAGTGGTCATTCTTTGCATGGGCGTTGATACGTGCAAGGCACTGGGCAAATGATGCACTAAATGGACTAATATTCGCTTGGCACGTTTGTTAATGCCTTTTTATCAAATGTGCATTCAATAATAAGTGTGCATTTTTGCTCATTTCATATTTTTACAGCTATGCACATTGACCACTTTATCAAGTGGCCTCTGCTTCACCCAGATGTCTTTAAAAATATATATATAAATAAATAAATGTTCCAAGCTTGTGTATATTTTTCCCCTCTTGCAAAAAGGAGCCAACATTTTTCAGAAAATATTAAGTTTATGCATAAATGTCCCTGCACAGGCCTTTATTTCTATTACATCATAGTACCAGCCTCATTGAACCGTGCTGCCACATCGGCTGTGTGCATTCACTTGTGTATTTCACCTCCCCTGTGGCTGGAACACATGGTACTAGGAACAGGTGCTCCCTGATGATTTTTTTTCCAACAAATGTGCACAATGCTGCGTAATATTTACATTTAAAATGCATTGACTGCTTGGCCTTATTGTGAGCCTGTTCATTCAGCCACCTGGCAGTGCCTCCCTGTCTGCCTACAGTACCCACCCAAAAAAGCGCCTTTGTCTCCACTAAATGCGTCCTTCAGTAACAATTAACGGGAGGTAGTTGGCCTTGAAGCCTCATCCTTTCCTGTCCTTGGTTTTGGATGAGTGTTTTGGTGGATGGCCCGAATGTCACTGCTGTCACACGTTCAGAGATAAACAATGTGCGCTTGTCCAACAGCTCAATGAATGCCAGCGTCGTTTTGTTTGAATTGATGGGCGGTGGTTAGCTGTAGTGCCCCAAAGCCGCCACTAGAGGGTACAATTTTATACATTGTATCATTCCTGTATTTTTAAACCTGTAATTTTCTTTCTTTGTTTTTTTTTTTTTTTTAATATTTACTGTATTTTAACAGTTTGTATTTTTTTCTTTTAGGTACACTTACCTGCAGCACTCGTCACTATGGCCGAAGGTAATCTCTTAAGATTTACTCTAACATGCTTTTAATATTTAATGCACCTAGTCAGTCATCATGGTATATTAATGGAGGGGTTTCCTGTCTCTACAGAAATCCAGGTCAAAGAGCTGGACAAGCGCGCCTCTGGCCAGGCCTTTGAGGTCATTCTCGGGGAGCCAGACTCAAAGGGCGAGTTCCCTCTGTCTCCCCCCAAAAAGAAGGACGTGTCACTGGAGGAGATCCAGAGGAAACTGGATGCAGCTGAGGAGAGGCGCAAGGTTGGTACAACTTTCTCCCTCCTTTCACTCTCCTGGGACAAGTGCAATGAGAAACATCAAGTGTACCTGTACAACTTGTCACATGCACAGGTGCCTTGAGGACAGATGCAATCCTGCACCAGACGGTAAAAACTGCGTCCAATTTATTTACCCTCACACACTTGCAAAGCTGTTTTGGTTTGCAGAACTTGAGCTAAAATGATACAACATGAACAAAAAGGAAATGCCTTTATTTAAAAAGACTTGGAAATTCACAAATTAAGCTCATGGTTGCTCTTCCCATTTCATTTAATGTTTAGTTATGGGTTTGTTTGTTTTTTTTCAAATTCAGCAAATGTGTAAAATCCTATATGCCACCATTTTTAGCACTCAACTTGACAAATCCAGGCTATTATTGTGTATATAGTTTATGTTGTAGGAAACTATCAGTAAAATTTGCTTAAAATTGTTTCAGAGTCAAAAAGCAGAGTTCCAGAAGCACGTGGCAGAGAAGCGTGAGCACATAAAGGAGGTGCAACAGAAGGCACAGGAGGAGAACAACAACTTCAGCAAGATGGCTGAGGAGAAGCTCAACCAGAAAATGGAGGCCAACAAGGAGAACCGCACAGCCCTTATGGCAGCTATGAATGAGAAGTTCAAGGAGAAGGTATTTGCTTCTGTCTAACTAAATGAAAGACACTACTTCTGATGGCTGACTAATCATATTTCACTCTCTGACCAGGACAAGAAGTTGGAAGAAGTGCGAAAAAACAAGGAAACCAAAGATGGCACTGAAGAGGGCGCCTCGGAAGACTGAACCGTACCAGCTGGGGATTGTATAGGGTTTTTTACGTATCCAAAGATTGATTTATTTTTTGTTTTTCACTACCCACCTTTTTGAACTGAGAAAACCCAGTTCCACTTTGTGAAATTTTCAGCTCCCCTGCTTTAAGTGTTCTTGCTGGTTTTACTTGTGGCTCGTCCCTCCCCACTGTCAGTCTAATGAGTTTCATATGTAGCTTGTGCCGCTTCTGCCCTTTCTGAAAATAAGCAGTGTACACCTATCCTTTTGTGAGGAAGCATGTTTCTATGCATAGGTCTTTTATCCTGGCATATTTCATAGTGTGTTCTCGAAGTGTCCTGTGAACCACACATTTTGGCACTTAAATTGTATATGAAGAGTAGCACAACATTTGAGGCATCGGCTGTTATATACATGCAGCTTTGCTCCCATCCTCTGCTTGTTGCTCCTCCCAATCATTTGTGCCACTGCTGATTCTTTGCTTTTGTAAAAATATGGGGTTCTCTTCAAAGCACATGACTCGCACTGTATAACTGTGAACCGACTTGAATGGATGCCAACTAGAACAGACTAGACTGGGCTCTACACGAGGAATGCAAAAGAGCAATACACTTTGGCAACTCGTATACAGTGGCTGGTTGACTTGAACTGTTGAACTAAAATAATAAAAAAAAATATGGAAACTCAAACTGCCTGGTTTTCTTATTGAAATGTGATGTCTGTGTACAGCTGATGGTGACCTCCTGTTGACCTGTCGACAAACAGCTGTGGTTTCATGTGCAATCCAAATCTGATGTCTCAAGTGGAGTTATACCTGTAAAATGACACGTAAACAGTAAAATCCCCTGGTTTCGTATTATGGTCCCTTTGGCTACTCATCAGATTTTGCAGTTTACATGTCACTTAAATCTTAAAGGTTCATAAACAGATTTGGGTGTGAAAGCAAAAGAAGCCACCGATTCAGTCATTTGGTTTAATTTGACTAAATCTGGCCTAAATCCAATTTATTTCAAATGCCACATTTTACCACACTTTCATCATCATTGGTAAAACTTTAGGACCACGTGCTGCTGTCTGGTGGTAACTGGCTTATTAAATAAGTATTTAAGTACAGGATGTTTTCATTTAACTAACACTTAACACTGTAGCCTTTTGCTCTCATAACCGTATAAACTTTTAAGTGTCACATGGTTATTGGACAGTGCTTTGTCAACACTACATTTGTGCTCTTTAGTGTGCTCTCCCAGCGTTTGGAAGATGAATGTTGAAATTTGCAGATACAAACTCTGACTCCTTTCATCTAGAGTTATCTGAAAGACAAACTACAGTCTCTGCCTCCATCTAGTGGCAGTCTTTTCCATTACGCGTGAACGTTTTTTTTTCCTCCTTCAAATAAATGCAAACAAGCAAAATGAAAACAAAAACTTTTATGTACAGTAACAAAATGATTTAGAATTTTATATTCACAATGCACTTGAAATCTGAACACAACTACTTGCAGGTAGTTTATAACTCTACAAGTTATAATTGACTTTTATTGTTTAACAGTATTACAGTCATCTTGTATGATTCATGCACTGTGAAAAATGTCACGGTGTGCTGCCACCTCAATATCCTCAATACAGTCAGAACAGGCACAGCCTCTGAGCAGGTGCTCATCTTGTGAAGGAATAGTGGTCAAGTGTTGCCTTATCTTGCTTTATAATATCTGCTTTATAATATAACTCACTTAACTCACTTTATAATATCTGCACTAAACTGGACACTTTATAACACCGGTCACTTTAATAAGCCACTTTGCACTGTTGTTCTGATGCTGCTGTTGTATATATTTTCTCCCTTTAAGTATTTCACTTGATTTTTTTTTAAGCATATCTTTTTAACTTTGTGCATGCCCTTATTTGTATTTGTATTTATTCAGTGTGTTTATGTTGCACTTTTTCACCGAAGCAAGTTCCTAGTTTGTGAACTGTGTTCACAGACTATGGCAATAAAAGTCTTCTGATTCTGATTCTGATTAAAGAAAATTATCTGGTGAAGTTCTAGTTTTGTGCACTTCTGCTTTACTCAAAATGTAACAGGTAGACTTATTTTTTGTAATTGCAGATTTTTGTAAATACTGCTGACTGTTATGGCTTAACAGCATTTGTCAGTTGCCACATTTTCTCAGTGTGATTATTGCATTGGCACAAAGAATCTTCAGCCTAATGACAAAGCTGTACGACAGTGTTACATAAACATCATTATAGTTTTCATCAAACTGCACGTTGTGCTTTTATTGCCAAAGTCTGTTCAAACTGACATTAATACTTCTCCCATGTTCTAGATGTTGATGCCTTACACTCCACAGCCACAGGAGGACAATGTTGCTCTACAAATAGCTGCTGCCGTCTCCTTCGGTATAGAAAGATAAACTGATACCAACTGTTGTTAATTCCTGGATCATGTCCAAAAGCATAAAAGTGCAGCGTGTTCCCTGCTCACTGAGGCGGTGGCTCTGGCACTTTGTTGCTTCATTTAGGACTCTATGAGTAAATGAATGTACATTTGTAAATATATGACCTCACACAAGAAGCTCTGAACACTGCCAACGCAAAGGAAGAGTTTTAATCCATGAGCAGCAAAATATATTACATTATTTATACCTCAGTGCAGTTATTCAAACAGTCACTCCATTTGTTTTATATTACAAAATGAAAGCCTTGCATTAACATCTAAAAGTTACAACAATTTAATCTCAAACGTGCATTACATTTTTCACGCAATGCTAAAAAGAAACTCATTTAAGTGTCCACTATGTAACTTTTCTGGTGGAGGGTCCATCACCTGCTTGTCTCCATGGAGAATTTAAATGTATTTATTACCATGGAGACAAGCAAGTGATGTCATCAGGTCAAGCTGCACGTCAGATCTGTGGAGAGGCGTTTTTCTTTAAACTATTAACATTTCCACGGAGGTAAATAGGTGGCAGTGCCTTCACCAGAAAAGTTGCATAGTGTGCCTTTAAAGGTCCTATATTACACAAAATTGAAGTCATGTTATAAAGCTGTTAACTCCTCAGAAACAGACCTGGAGTTGTGTTTTGTTTCATTTACACATGTTTGAGTAACACTTTATCATTAGTCTGTTTACATCACCAAAACTCAAAATGCTCTGTTCCACCTTGTGATGTCATGAAGTGCTAGCTTTCAAGTTAACAGCCCCTTTTACCTTTAGTTCAGTCAAGATTGGCAACTCCAGGGCTGAAATGATCCAAATGATTCTAGTGAAGGCGTATGGAATTTCAAAACACAAGAACTTCCTGTATTACCTCATGACATCACAAGGTGGAACAGAGATACTCCATGTATGTTTTTCATGAGGAAACAACATTATAACATCGATCAGAAAACAGTGTAGTATGGCACTTTTAACCATTTCACCATGATTCAAATTTGACCTATAAAAAAACTCAGATGATTTCCGTTTCAGCCAATCATTTCACTGCAAATATAGATACAGTATTTCAGTATTAGCCACTTTTGTACTTCTGCTGTGTGTCTATGTGCAGTACAGACAAATGTAATACTGTAACGTACATGTTAGCGTAGTGGAAGACTTTTCAGTTCTTGAATAAAAACGATTCCCTGCTCAGATGCGCTGTTGTGTTGAACCATGCTGATCCCTGAGCGGCCTCGGTTACATCGCATTAGCGCTGTTAGCAGAGCGTTAGCAACAAACACATGCCCCTGCACCCCAGTTTTCTAGCAGGTTCACTGGTTCATTGCTGAAGACAAGACTTGCACGATTATTAACCGTGAAAGATACTCGGTGAGGTCATTGTCTTGGCATAGTGTTCATGTACGAAATAAGACGTTACTGCGAGACATTGTGGGAATAGTTATTATTCCTTGTCATAATCAAAAACATCACAAGAGGTTTTAGGTTAAACCGCGGTTATTCTATTAAAATGTATTGTTTATTTTTAATATTTTACGCAATCTTATCCAGAACATGACAAATTGTAGTGCAACAATCTAATTATATTCACGATTAGTTTCATTTTTGTTCATTATGACTAGCTGATGAACACTCCACACTACGCAGATTTATACGTTTAATGCCATACTGTGGAATAGTCCAGGTGAAGCGGTAACATCTCCACAACAAAAGCACTTAAAACATTATAATTTCCACGTCTTATCTTTCCATTAGCTGAAAGACTATCCACAGGTTTCAAATACTTAAATTCTCAGTACTCCATATTTGAACAGAGCACAATACCGTCTTTATATACCCTTGAGTAAACATAATGCAGAATGACTGGGCCTATCCTGACATCATCTTAATGAAAACGTCCAAAAGGCGACAACAAATGGCCGTGATGGTCCGACTCTGGGTGTGAAGGGACCTGCCGGAGATACGGTCCGGGCAGGCTGCAGCACAGATGAGGTCATGGCACTGCTATGGACATTACGAGCCTGTAAAAACACACATAACCACAGGTGATGAGGTAAACAGCTCTGGAGGTGTGATGGGGAGGAAGGGGAGTGATGATGATCGGCGATGGGAAAACGCTATTACAAGGCTGAGCGGGTTGTGAATGTGGCCCAGAGAGGTGGTTCATATTGGCATAGCAGCTGGCTGAACATGTGCTTCGATAAGGGCAGGGGAAGGCAGTCGGAGCTGACCACTGCTGCCTCCCAGACCCACAGATCGCAATCATGATACACGCTGGAAAGTTTGGGCTCTTTATATTAGTAGTACTAGTCTGAGAGGAGAGTTTTGAATGACAGCAGAAAATCCATACCAAGCTGGTGTACTGCAGATGCTTTTGCTGCTTGAGGGTCAACTTGTTTTAGAAATTTTTCATTGAGGGTCTATTAGTTTTAGATTTTCTGGCTGAGGGTCGACTTGTTTTAGATACTTTTTCTGGTTGAGGGTCTGTTTGTTTTGATTTCCCTAATGGTCCATAGAGTAGAAATACATATTTAGTGAATATATGAAATTGTCACATAAAGAGAACATTTGAGGTGTGCTTTTTCGAGTTAAATGACAAAAAATATATTTTTTTTGTTTTTTATGTGCATATAAAGCTAGTTGATTATCTAATTAACGGTCCTATATTAAGGAAAAAAGGACTGTTGTGAGCTTGAAGCCATTTTAGTTGTTATGTTCTCAAAAACACTTTTGTTTCATCCACACATTTGAGTAATTTTGCAGTATTTTTTTATATTTCTCCAAAGCTCAAAATGCTCTGTTCCACCTTCCACCTTGCTCTGTTTCACCTTTAGATTGGCCATTCCGAGGCTGAAATCACCCAAATGATTCTACTGAAGTTGTCTGGAGTTTAAAAAAACAGTAGAGCACTTCCTGTATTACCACGTGACATCACAAGGTGGAACAGAGTGGTTTTGGTTTGAGAGAAGAACACACAACAACACGAGGAAACATCATTATAACAAAGATCAGAATATAGCATAATATAGGTCCTTTAATCTTGAATAATTTAAAATATATTCAGTTTTTAGTGTTTCATTTTTTCCCTTAAAGAATATGTTGTTATGAGGCAGATGAAGCTTTGATTTCATTATAAGTTCATAGAAAATACACAAGACAAAACTGTGAAAATACATACACTTTATGATGACAAATTTCACATTAATACATAAAATACAGTCTGGTCTCTCTGTTAACTACTACAATAATTACCAGTACAATCCACAGTAAGTACTACAGAAAGTACCAGTACTTACTAGTGCAACTACCATAATGTCTCGTTTTAAAATACATTCCACTCTCACTGGTAACTACTGCGGTAAATACCAGTACAAACAGCAGTAAGTACTACAGAAAGTACCAGTAACTACCAGTATATACTACAGTAAGTACTATAGATAGTACCAGTAATTACTAGTGCCAGTACCATAATGTCTCCCTTTAAAATACCTGTTAAAGTACTGATAGTTACCAGTATGTATCACTGTCATGTTCATTCAAAACGTATAATTTATTTGTTATTAGAAATTTCTTTTCAATCTGATTATTGTATTAATGTGAAATTTGTCATCATAAAGTGTTTGTGTTTTCACAGTTTTGTCTTGTGTATTTTCTATGAACTTATAATGAAATCAAAGCTTCATCGGCCTCATAACAACATATTCTTTAAACCATTCACTTAATATGACATACTGCAATAAGTACCAGTACTAGCACCAGTACTTATTAGTGCAAGTATCACTTTTGTACCACTATAAGTACTGCTGTAAGTACCACAAAGTACCACTATTAGTTATACAGTATGTATCAGTATAAGTACCAGCCAAAGTACCACCAGAAGTACCATAGTAACTACCCAAGTAACTACCACTGTAACTACCACTGTAAGTACCACCGTAATTACCAGTCAAGTTTCTACTAACTACCACAGTAAGTCCTGGTAAGTCCCAGACCGTATTTTAAAGTGCTACCGTGTTTGAATCAACCAACACTTTTCTCAAAACCAAATACAAAGTTTAGATTTTCTTCCACAGTGGTGATAATTGACGCTGCACTGTGCTTCCAGTCCAGCGTGAATGGAACAGCATGAATGGAACAGCGTGACATGATGGATTTTCAGGTGTTTGGGAAAAGTGGCAGACATTTTTCATCCATTTGTCTTTTGAAGATTTACAGTAAATTTGCATATTTTTGGGTGGGTACAGAAAGTATACAGACCCCTTAAATGTTTCACTCTTTGTTATATTGCAGTCATTTGCTAAAATCATTTAAGTTCATTTTTTTCCTCATTAATGTACACACAGCACCCTATATTGACAAAACATATTGAGAAACACAAAATTGTTGAAATTTTTGCAGATTTATTACAGGAGAAAACCTGAAATATCACAAGGTCATAAGTATTCAGACCCTTTGCTCAGTGTAATTGTGAAGGAAGAGATTCCAGATCAGGAGAGTTGAAAGAAGTTTATCTGATCAAAATGAAGTTACAGACAGCAGGCACATGCGTTGTGTTTCAGGGGAGTTTTCCAGTACTTAAAGCCCCATAAAGGTACTATGTATAGAAGGCAGGTCTTATAAGGACTTAACTCATTTTACATACTGTCCGTACAAGGTCACAAAGGGATGTATAGTTAGCTGTTCACAGAGAGGTAGAATAAGTCACTAACAGATGCTTGCAGTCACTAAAAGATGCATTACAAGACCTCCTGTCAACCTGAAAAGGAATACCAGCATCATGTGACCGAAGCAGCTGGTTCTAGTGAAGACATCTTAAAATAGGTATGTGTCACATTCTTACAGAGAAACAAGTTCACCTCAGTGCTTAAAACACAGTAGTATTCAACACAAGATTTAAGAGTAAAGTAAAAATCATGCACATTTTGAGACACCTTTCACTCAGTATTTAGTAGAAGCACCTTTTGAGCTAATACAGCCATGAGTCTTTTTGGGAATGATGCAACAAGTTTTTCACACCCGGATTTGGGGATCCTCTGCTATTCCTCCTAGCAGATCTTCTCCAGTTCTGTCAGGTTGGATGGTGAACGTTGGTGAGCGGCCATTTTCAGGTCTCTCCAGAGATGCTCAATTGGGTTTAAGTCAGGGCTCTGGCTGGGGCATTCAAGAACAGTCATGGAGTTGTCCTGAAGCCACTCCTTCGTTATTTTACTTAGGGTCATTGTCTTGTTGGAAGGTGAACCTTCGGCCCAGTCTGAGGTCCTGAGCACTCTGGAGAGGGTTTTCGTTCAGGATATCCCTTTACTTGGCCACATTTATCTCTCCTTCGATTGCAACCAGTCGTCTTGTCCCTGCAGCTGAAAAACAACCCAAAGCATGATGCCACCACCCCCATGCTTCACTGTTGGACTGTATTGGACAGGTGATGAGCAGGGCCTGATTTTCTCCACACATACCACTCAGAATTAAGGCAAGGCAAGACAAGGCAAGTTTATCTGTATAGCACAGTTCGTACACAAGGTAATTCACAGTGCTTTACAGAATAAGAAATACACTAAAATCACACAAATCAAAACATAAATAATCACAAATAATCATCATAAATTTACCATTAAGAGAGAAGAGTGCAGAATAAAAACCTT
This sequence comes from Periophthalmus magnuspinnatus, assembly GCF_009829125.3. Classification (NCBI taxonomy): domain Eukaryota; kingdom Metazoa; phylum Chordata; class Actinopteri; order Gobiiformes; family Gobiidae; genus Periophthalmus; species Periophthalmus magnuspinnatus. Next base: position 26,333,222 of record NC_047136.2, read on the forward strand.
TCAGTCGTATGCACAGCTGAACAGAACTGTTTTGAGCCTGGATTTAAACATTGTCAAAGTAGAGGCCTGTCTCACATCTTCAGGAAGACTGTTCCAGGTTTTAGCTGCATAAAACTTAAACGCTGATTCCCCATGTTTAGTCCTGACTCTGGGCACCAGCAGGAGGCCGGTCCCTGAAGTCCTCAGAGTGTGAGATGGTCCATATGGCACTAACATGTCGGAGATGTACTTTGGACCTAGGCCATGGAGAGACTTATCAGAGCTGCTTTAAAGTCTATTCTTTGAGCTACAGGAAGCCAGTGCAGAGACCTGAGCACAGGACTTATGTGCTCATACTTCCTGGTTCTAGTCAGGACCCGAGCAGCAGTGTTCTGGATGTACTGCAGCTGTGTTAAGGCTCGTTTGGAGAGGCCAGTGAGCAGGACGTTACAGTAGTCTAACCTACTGGAGACAAATGCATGGGTAAGTCTCTCCAAGTCTGGTTTTGACAGTGTACCTTTGATTTTTGCAATGTTTTTTAGGTGGTCAAAAGCTGCAGATGTCACTGATTTGATGTGGCTGTTAAAGTTCAAGTCTGAGTCCATTATTACCCCTAGATTTCTAGCCTTAGTTGAAGGTTTTAGAGAGAGAGACTGGAGGTGACTGCTAACACTTTCTCTATGTTACTGTGGCCAAAGATGATGACTTCAGGCTTGTCTGAGTTTAGCAGAAGAAAGTTGTTTTGCATCCACACACTGATCTGTTGGATGCAGTGAGTGAATCCACTGGTCCATATTCACCTGCTGCAGTGAGACATAGATCTGAGTGTCATCTGCACAGTTGTGATAGGACACATTATTGCTGCGTATTAACTGACCTAACGGCCGCATGGAGAGATTGAACAACAGGGGTCCCAGGATGGAACCCTGGGGCACCCACAGGTCAGGGACATTTTATCTGATATACATTTTCCAATTTCAACAAAGTACTCCCTGTTTTCTAAATAGGACTTGAACCAGTTTGGTGCCGTACCAGAGATTAAGGCCAAAATTAAAAATTTAGGCCAAAAAGTTCTATCTTGGTCTCATCAGACCAGAGAATCTTATTGCTCACCATCTTGGAGTCTTTAAGGTGTTTTTTTTTTAGCAAACTCCATGCAGGCTTTCATGTGTCTTGCACTGAGGAGAGGCTTGAGTCGGGCCACTCTGCCATAAAGGCCCTACTCTGAGCTCTTCAGGCACTTCCTTTGACCTCATGATTCTCATTTGCTCTGACCTGCACTGTGAGCTGTAAGGTCTTATATAGACAGGTGTGTGGCCTTTATAATCAAGTCCAATCAGTTTAATCAAACACAGCTGGACTCCAATGAAGGTGTAGAACCATCTCAAGGATGATCAGAAGAAATGGACAGCACCCGAGTTAAATATATGAGGGTCACAGCAAAGGGTCCGAATACTTATGGCCATGTGATATTTCAGTTTTTCTTTTTTAATAAATCTGCAAAAATTTCAACAATTTTGTGTTTCTCTGTGAATATGGGGTGTTGTGTGTACATTACTGAGGAAAAAATTAACTTAAATGATTTTAGCAAATGGCTGAAATATAACAAAGAGTGAAAAACTGAAGGGGGTCTGAATAATTTCTGTACCCACTGTATACCTCACTTGCCCAATGACACACAAACAGCTTGCGCTTTCTTGAGCTGGGACTGAGCCATCAACTTTCTGTTTTCTTGATTAAACGCTCTAAAAGCACTTTGCTGAAAGATGTTAATGCTCACCTTATTTTAATGCATGCCAGTTATTTTAATTTGATCATAGTTACATATAATCTATTCTTTGCTTAATGTTGCACCATAATCCCTGAAGCAAGTTCCTAGTTTGTGAATTTTGTTCACTGACAATGACAATCAAACTTATTCTGATTCTGAAGAACTTCACGCCCGTCTGCACATGGGACAAGAGTTGAAGTTGGGTGTGAAGCTAAAAATCAAAAGCTATTGTAAGATATGCAAAACTGCACAGATGAGGCAGCTTGAGCACTGGCATGATCAAAACAAGTCTGGTGAAGGTGTGCGGTAGTGATGTGATGTTTGTGAACGAGTCGGCTCTATTGAATGGCTCCTTAATGTCTCATTTTTTTAAAAAGAGACAAATCTTTCTCTTTCTAATTTATATGCATTTTTACACTGATTAACATGAACCAACACAAGCATCAGCACAGAAGCAGAGCAGGCAACACGAGTGAGAGATTTGTGCAGAAAAAACATAGTTGGCTTCATATAATCAGTCAGTTTTAAAATTATTCTTATTGTTTCATTTAGATTATGCATAATTTAAAAGGGTAAGCACAGTCCCACTCTTAGTTTGAACCATTTTAAACACATTTAAGCCTTGGTTGTTTCTCTGTGATTTGTTTGTTGTTAAAATTAGTTCTCATGTTGGTTGCTGCCATATAAACAAATAGTAAAAGAGCCAGTCTTTTGAACGGCTCTTTGAAATTAACAAATCCAAAAGATTCGGATCCCATAAAAGAGCCAAAAGTCCCATCGCTAGTGTATGATATTAAAATGGGCTTAATTTGTTGTAAACCAGTGTTTTTAAGAGAGAAATGAAGAAAATTTGAAGGATTACTGAAAGGTGGACTAATGATACTAAATAAGCATAAGACAGAACCTTTGACTTTATAACTCATTTAAAGAACAGAGCTGTGCCTAATAAAGTGGCCAGGTTTTAGACTCCTGCATAAAAACACCACCTATACACTGCAATATCCCGGAGCTATCTTCCTTTTATTTGCATAATGACATCCCCTGTTTATTATAAAGCCTTGCATCCATCTCACTAAGGCCCATTGAGCAGACAGTGGATTTGTACAAAATTACAATGCAAATAGAACATAATACTGTATAGGACAATAAACTACCTGACTCTCCTTTCCATCTGAAATGGAGGCAGTATAATGCGTGTCGTAAGGCGTACACCTACAAGCTCGCCGGGTCATCCATCAAACTTCCCAAATCAGGTTTTCTCCCACTGAGCCCGTGAGCGAGACACAAAACACCCCGATATGGAACTTTGACGAGATTTAGGCTCCGAACTGGTAATAAAGTAGGGAGTGTTTTACAAGGAGTGCAACTTGTGGAGCGGAGATGGAAAAAGGATTCAGCTGGGGTTGGCTGTGATCATGTGGCGATATTAAAAATGAAACTGGTTCCATATGTGATTGCGACTTTATTGAGGGTTAGTTAGTTGCAGTTGCAGAGTTTTTCAAAGAATGATTTTTGTGTGTAGATAAAAAACAGTGTTGCTATTTTGTTTTATTTGTATCATACACACAAGCTTGTATAACTAGACTTAAAGCAACACAGTGTAACATCTGGAGGGGTCACGTCAAAGTTAAAACCATACTTCAGAACATTAAACCTTTTATGCCATACTGTGGGATATTACAGCCTTTAGGGGGCTCTAAGCTGAATTTGCGCTCGGAGGCCTTCGCCACTTCAGTGCCTCATATTCATATTTGACAACATTAAGACACCAACACAACCACTTATAAAAAGAGTGCAAATTAGAGGCTCACAACAGAAATAACCACAAGTATAACAGTGTAAAACATTTGAGGAACAGGGTCTGCCAAAGAAATTAAAAAATTCTAGACATTTTTTTCTTGCTTTCTGGTGCATTTTAATGTGTTCCAGTTGACTAACGTGGGCTTACATTTATCAATTCTTTATGTCATAAAATGCAGAATTACATTTTACTTCATTATCACATCACTCAAGAAGTACAAAGTAGTGATCCAAGAGTTGCATAAGAGAAACAGCCTGGACATTGTTGGAGGAGTGACGTGAGGGATTGAGTGAGTGATTTGTCCAGTTGACAGATTTAAATTTTGTCTTTTGCCACAGCCAAAGACAGCCAGTGTCACCTGCTGTCCTCTGTCGCTCTGAGGTGTGTCCTGTCTGCACAACTATACACATTCAGCCTCACTGAATGACCCCAAAACGATCTTCCTCTGGGCCCCATACTTTAGATAAACTGAACTTTACTAATTTTTAGTCTTTTAGTTTGTAAAACACCAATTCAAATGTCCCTCTGCTGCCTGAGCACCCAGAGTGCACCTGAGGGGAGGGTCCTTCACACCGGTGTAAACACATAGCTGTGCACACCACTGCCCGACTCAAAAACAAATGTAGGCAGCACATATCTAGTTACAGGAAATAAAGCACATCTAATTGTTTAAGAGGGATATGTAAACTAGTATAAACACCCGAGTGCCATTTAGTTTTCAGAAAAAAACTTTCCAATCATTATTTTCAATACAAATGTATGAGTTCTTGGGGGCCCTCTGGTGGCCTCAGGACCCAAAGCAGCTGCTTAGTCTGTTTATAGGCTGGGCCGGCCCAGATTATAGCCAAAGGAACAGTATTTCCATGGAGACAGCCTCATGCATGAGTCCCTCCTCCAGGCCCAATAGGAGTCAGGTTTGTGGATATGCAAGTCTGCACACAGTGAGTTATTCTACATTTTTCAGAGCAAAAAACATTTAAAATGACAAAAAAAAAAAAAAAAAAAAAAAAACAAAAAAAAAAATACATGCTTTTATTTTTGTCTATTTTTGGCTACAAAGTTACACAGTTAGTCTTTAAAGATGAATTCCTCCCAAAAAAGAGTGAGTCTGATAGACAAGCCAACCAATACAGTTACAGGTTTCTTGTGTTTGGCTAAGACGTGTAGGCGATTTAATAAAAAGTAGATGACTGAAATAGTATTATTCAGAAATAAACAACCATTTGTCTGTATTATTGTGTACCTCAGACTGTTTTCTTAAGTTGACCAATGTTTGATTTAAATACTATGATTATATTTTATATCATCATGCCTTTTCTTACTTTATATTATATGTAAATTAAATCAAAATTACATAAAAATTGTTATTTTAACTTTGCTTTTTTCCATTACTTTAACTATGTTAGTCTATCTTACCTTTTTCCATATTTTCACGATTTCAAAACCACAAAAACATCGCCCTGGGGCAACAGCTCTGTAGGAAACAAGTGACGGCTTTAGTGGATAAGGTGTGTGAAACCTGTCAGAAGTTTATTTTGGGAGGTCACCAAACGGATCAAATGTTAGTCCTGATCCCGTCAAAGGAGTGAGATAAACACTGCTCATTTTGATGCACCACTGTTCCCTCTTCAAAGTACCAGACAGAACAACCACTCACACAAAGGTTCTGCTGATCACACACAAACAGCAATACTGACAGCAATAACAAGACATTGAAACGTTATGTAAGGCATCGTAATACAGAGAGATAGGACTTATCTTCAGGCCTGAATGGAGGAATACTTTTGTGTATATAGTTACATCTATCAAATTGTTAACTGTAAAGTTTATCTCCTAAAGAAGAAAAAAGTGCTTAAAGCTTATAAAGTTTACACTGTGTAAATTAAATCTAAAAAAAAAAAGAAAAAAAAAAAGGTAAATGGTAAATGGTAAAAAAGTAATGAGAATCTTGTGAAATTCAGGCCACAATCTTAAATAAGACTTATCTTTAGTCTTAATCTTTAGTATATTTGGACCCTTGTAAAAAGATTAGATGCAAGTGCAATTTTCTTTCATTTAAAGTAAAGTATTTTAGGTTCTACAAGTTACAAATCTATTTAAATACAACTTAATTTAAGCAAAATTTATATAAAATTGACTTTGTTTAAGTACCAAACCTAGTATTGCATTTAAATAATATATACATTTCCAGAGAGCGGCGTGGCCATTCCGGGTCATCAAGTATTCGAATCATCGTTTATCCATTGAATATTTGAACCATGGGGACTCCTGTAATGTATTCACTGCCCAATTAGGATGCACAACCCACGCGTCTATCTTTAATGCGCCGCAGTTACAGTTTAAAGGATGCTTGATCAAATACTACTGCAAAATAAGTGCATTTTAGATTATACCAAGACTCATGAAATTTTAATGCCGTTGTTCTATCTTTGTCCCTGTTTGAATATTAACTTTTTGGCACTAGGGCAATGATAGTATGCTATGCACTACTGGGCCCACTCTCTCCGCCCTCGGCAGTTCAAATCAGATTACTGGCTGGATAAATTCAGGTATGCAGGACCGTAACAAAAGGCAAAGGGGCAAGTGCTGAGTCAGGTGGCCACAAGCAAATAAGGAAACAAACTAAGCAAAGCACTCCCAAACCACCCTGCTACATTTTAATATAAGCTTATGTATTGTGTGAGGGAGATGCTTTGGCTGGTAATTGTACTGATACAACTTAAAGTGGTACTTTGTGGTATGTGTAAGGGTACTGCAGTGTGAGCCACAGAGGAATCCAAACATTCTAGCTTCTATCCCCACACTGTTTTTGAGATTACAAAGCTCCTGACAAAAGTTTTGTGAACATTCCTGCTGCGCCCTCCAGAGATTGAGCAAATGTATCAGCACCACCAGCAGCACCACAACTACCACAACCACCTCCCCCAGCAAAGGAGGCATCACCAGGAACACCTCAAATACCACGACCACCTCCCCCAGCAAAGGAAGCATCACCAGGAACACCTCAAATACCACGACCACCTCCCCCAGCAAAGGAAGCATCACCAGGAACACCTCAAATACCACGACCACCTCCCCCAGCAAAGGAGTCACCACAAACAGCACCAGAACTACCACAAGAACCTCCCCCAGTGAGTCACTACCGGCAGCACAACCACCTTCCCAGAGAATGAGTCAGCAGCATCAGTCAGGGGACTCACCAGGGACTCTTCACTCTCCTCTTCCTCCCCACATTCAACCATGACCCTTCCCAACCTTCTAGAAAGCCTCATGGGATCAGGAATTAGGATGCCCCCCCTCACATGTAATATAACACAATCAAGAGTCCTGGCATCACCTATACTGAACTCTTCCCTGTGCCTGTTTTACCACCAAAGGCCTCTCAGCTGTCCCCCTCCAGCTAAACCAGACAAGACTGAAGTCATAGTGTTTGGCCCATAGAAACAAAGAGAAAAGTTTCAGCAGTCACCATGAGTCTCTCTAAAACCCTCAATTAAGGCTAGAAATCTAGGGGCAATAATGGACTCAGACTTGAGCTTATAACATCTGCAGCTTTTTATCATCTAAAACATTGCCAAAATCTAAGGTATACTGTCAAACCCAGACTTAGAGAGACTTATCCATGCATTTGTCTCCAGTAGGTAACGTCCTGCTCACTGGCCTCTCCAAACGAGCCTTAAGACAGAACAGTACATCCAGAACTCTGCTGCTCGGGTCCTGATTAGAACCAGGAAGTACTTCACACATGTGTCCTGTGCTCAGGTCTCTGGCTCCTGTGGCTCAGAGAATAGACTTTAAAGCAGCTCTGTGTGAACAAGTCTCTCCATGGACCAGCACCAAAGAACATCTCCCACATGTTAGAGCCACATGAACCATCTCACATGAGGAGGACTTCAGGGACCGACCTCCTGCTGGTCCCAGAGTCAGGACTAAACATGGAGAATCAGTGTTTCAGATTAATGCAGCTAGGTTTGGATTTCCGAGTTTGGATTTCTAAACTGGGGAGTGAGGGGAGAGGAGGGGCCAGCTCTGGAGGACTAAAGGGGACAGTGAGGGGAAGGAGGAGCAGGGTCTGGAGGACTAAAGAAAAGAGCGATTGGAGGATGGATGGGGTCTGGAGGACTAAAGAGGAGAGTGAGGGGGAAGGAGAGAAGTGGTATTGACTTCACCTGAAACTCTGCCCTGTGTGTTACCAATTTTTCCACACTTGCTTTCACAAAATAGTACTGGGAAAGGCAGATGAGCAACTTTTTATTTCGTATATTTATCTTTAATAACCTTCACTCTCATCTAACTTTTAATAAATGTAAAAAATAAATATATAAATAAATAAAAACGTTAAAATGCTTCAACCTTCAAATCTTTAAAAATGTTGTGAGTTGATGTTCTATACAAAGTGTGTTTTATGATCCTCAAAGGGGCTTTTTAAACAGTATCATTTCACATCAGCAGTTTCACCTCATTAAGCTCTTGATGCTGAGGTCACAAGGACAAAATATTGATTTGTTTTTAACAGTCATATCCACAGTCCAGACCTCTTAAAAGAAATCAGTGCAACAAACCAGTGCAACCAACAAGGTCCTTCATAAGAAATGATAGGCGGTGATTAAGACTGTTACCTTATTGCGAGAAGGTTCTGAGTTTGATTCCCAAAGCGGATGGACATTTCTGCATGGATGTAGCATGGTTTGCAATGTAGTGGCAGCAGAAGTCATGATTTTATAATAAGAATTCAGACTGTAAACATATAACTGTTTAACCTTAACGTCCATCCATGTATTTTCTTCTGCTTATCTGGAGCCAGGTCGCAGGGGAAGCAGTCTAAGTAAGGACTCCCAGATTTCACTCACCCCAGACACGTCCTCCAGCTCCTCTGGTGGGACCCCAAGACGTTTACAGGGTTAAATCCAGTCTTAAATAAATTAATAAAATAATAAATACATAAATAAATACATAAACAAATAACTAACTAACTAACTAACTAACTAAATAAATAAATACTATTCATATATATATATATATTTGCTCCTTATGCAAAAATACAACAATATAGGGATTTAAACTGTCCTAGAGCCATCATTAAAATGTATGCAAGGCTTTCAGAATGATGAATCATGAGCACCATTGTTGAAGTCCCTAAAACGTTGCACATAACAGCGAAGCTTAAACCCAGCCGTCTTAAATGTGATTCCCAAGACGAGCAGCAGGGGGCAGTAATTGGTCACACACAAACTCTCCCCTCCTATCTCCCCATCTTCTCTCATTTCCATCATCGCTGCTCTGATGTGAAACCCAATCATTCAATCACAGCATATTAACACACAAGTCGTTATTACCACCACAACATACAACATACATCCATTAACAGACGCATCGAACTCCATATGTCATTTATTCAGCCTCTTAACCAGACTTAAGAAGGACGCAGCGCTCTGATTAGAATGCCTTGACTATCATCTCTCGCTTCCCGGGACAATTTCTCTTGAATTAAATTACAAAGATGTGTCATTGAGCTGGAGGTCCCAACGGAGACCTCTTAAGGACTAAACGCGTGGCTGATTTTACGCGATTAAATTATTCAAAAGCGAAGGGAACTGTTACACATACATTCAAAAAAGGCCCAAATGAAGACTTTATTTCAACTCGCCTGTTATCCTGACATCTTAATCAACCGCATATCAAAGAATTCATATAGATATGCTCTCTCTACCCTCCTTCTTCCTCTATACAGTTCTATATATCAGACAGCGGCAGAACAGTCAGCCACTTCACCCTCTCCATCTTCTCCACATCATCTTCAACAGTGTATTTGTCCCCAAAGTCCAAATAACAGACTTATCCATTCAATTATTGCTCAATTTAAGTATGTAAATAAGAAAAAAGGAGAACAAATGTAAAAGCTTGATGTCTTAACTTTATACACAAGTTTTACACTACTCTTATTTTATTTTAAATGTCTGTGATGTGACGTTTGATACAGATTCATACCACATTTTTCTAGCTAGTGAGTAGCCACAGCACTGTTTTATCAAAGGATCATTCATGCACACATTGAAGGCGAGGATGGATGGTTAAAGAAGACATAATAGGCTTGCAGTTATAATCTTTGACATTTAATAATTTGAAATTTTAAATTGCATTATTGAGCTACAACAACAAAAAGAAACAAGTCCAGTTCAAAACTAAAGGAATGATTGCCACCTGCTTCTGTACATTGTGTCACTGTAAACTGTCTCACAACATCAAAGTGCCATTCTGTTGATAACTACAGCTCAATCCCGCTGAACTCTACATGTTCCGTTGCTTAAAGTGGGACTAAACTCTGCCCACAACTGCATTTCGAATCGAGTTGAAACTGGAGGATTAAAGAAAAGAATGAGAGGGGAAAGAAGAGTGTAATTTGTATCCACACTTCAAACTCCGCCCCTGCAGCCAGGCGTTCAGAAACACCTGGCTGTAATTATGGCATGTAATTATGGTTTCTTGTGATGTCACCAAGCACTTGAAATTGCAGTGGCCACTAGAGGCAGCGCATGATCATACGTTTATAAAATTTTTTGGGCTGGACGCTGAACATTTGCCTGGTTTACAATAAAATTACAAAAAAAAATGACTAGGGACAGTAGACAATGCTATTAAAACACCATATACACCATTTAGACGCAAAAAAAAGTCAATTTAATGTTTATTTCCACTTTAAGAAAAAAATAAATAAATTGGAGATTTGAGTAGAGAGAAGTGGGTGTGGACGAGGGGTATAGGAAATGAGAAATTTTCAGAGCAATGATGATACAAATGCAGGAGAACAAACATTGATGAAGCTGTCAGGATGTTCGTTTCTGGGCCCTCCAGAAAGGATAAAGGGGTAGCCCTGGGGAGTGTCTATATATTTTTTCTTTGTTTGTATCAGTGCAGGTGTGTGACAAAGGATGTTTTAGTCAGCAAAGCGTTATCCTCATGAGCTCCCATGCAACGGCAGAGGCAAAGAAACTCACAGTACTGTCCTTGAGTCCAAGAAACAATGTATTCTATTGTATTCTGCGTGTGCATCTTGCTGGTATTCACTGGCATTACTTTAGCATTGAGATAAAAGTGTACTAGTAAAGTGCATTGCTAAACGTGGATATTTTATAAGGAAATACATGGTTAAAAACTCAAAAACAAAACAAAACAAAACAAAGAAAAGCCCAAAAGAACTGTGAGGATTGAAAAGTGGACCTCCTAATTAGTGCCCAAATGCTCTACCAACTCAAATACTGATGGTGGTATTTTTTTCCTTCTTCCACTCCAAAGACCATGTTTTGAAAAGTAACTGGTTATCCCTTTAAGTTAGGTGGTAATTACTGTGAAGCTTAATGTCTTCTCAAATTGTCAGAGAAAGGAGTCGTGTTATTTCAAAGATTGATCAGACCTGTGCCGCAGAGATGTATAACACTGACGTGGGCTTCTTCTCCTGCTGAGATGAGAGAACACAGACTCCTAAACTTCACTGTGAATCATCAGCACACACACGTATCACAGCAAAGCAAAGTTTCAGGGATAAATGCAGTATAACAAACAATTTTAAAATTATATTTTATCATTTAGATGCATTCCTCTGTGAGCTCTTTCAAATAAAGACGTCTTGATAAATGTGACTATCTTTTATTAAAATATCCTTGCTGGATGATGGAAATTACAAGACGTCATTATTATTTATCAAGTTAGTTTGCAAAAGTACTGGATTGTCATATTATTTTAGAACATATTTCACATAATTGATCACTTTACCTCTTATTTTATTGACATATTTTCAATAACAATTTTAAAGGAGATTTCAATTTATTTAGTTTTTAATCACTTAGTGGCCCTGTGACACTTTCTTTATTTTAATAGTGTAATGTGCTTTGTTGGCCTGTTTGTATGATCTTTATTGTTTTTAATCTTGTTTTTAATGTTGTACAGCACTTTGTACAGCACTTTGGTCAGCTTTGGTTTTTGGAAGGTGCTATAGAAATAAAGTTTTGATTGATTGATATATTTTTTCTGATATTTAGAAATACACTCTTACCTATATTTTCATAGTTCATACTAAACCATAAAATCTAAATTGAAATGCATGTACATTTACTACATTCACTGACCTCCTGTTCAAAACTGCAGGACTGATTCTCTGCTGCTGGTCTTGTATCTTGATTGCTTTCACTTTAGTACATGCTGTGGGCGGAGATAGGTTGTAGGTGAAAATGGCAATTTTCTGGTCAGTCAAACAAGCATGAATCACACAAAATTCTGTGTAGGCAGAAGATGAGAAAAAAGACATTATATCATGCTGTAAAGCTCATAAATGTCAATATTTCTTCATATCTCTCCTTCAGATGATGCATTATTTATCTTGTTGTCCTTTAAATATGATTTTAAGTCCTTTTCCATTGGTATTTGATAGTTTAGGCTGTTTGAAAACACAGATCATTTGCATCAGCAGTGCTTCTGTCTACCTCGTTTAGGCATGAACACCTCATCTACATTCAGCAGTGGGAACGAACCATGGAAACAGCAAAATAAATAAAAGGTTATTGCTATTGATTACCTCAATATGATCATGTCATCACTGGTTTCATTATTGCATGTGACATTTCCAAGTACATTTCTTTACTAACCCTATATAAGTTAATATAGCCACTACTAACTCTTATTAATGTACTAAACCCTTGGACTCTTCTAGCTCCTCTCATCAGTCATCTGCCATCACATCAGGCACTGCTCCACCTTTATCTCCCGTCAACGCAGATCTGCTCATGTAAAAATAACTCAAATGTCCTCACTTTTCTTTTTATTGCACCCATGAATTGATTAGAAAATTTGAAAGCACGGCCCACACAATCCTCTTCAACGCAAAATCTTCAAAAGTACACGGTGTAAGCAGAGGGGAACAGTGGGACCCTGCCATGGCTTGCACTTACCAGTGTAATTATGCACCGGACAGTAATAATTTAGCAGCAGAGAGGGCGGAAGGTGGTAGGGGTCATGAAAAAGTGTCTTAAAAAGAATAATGCAACACACTGGGAGCGCAGAGGGAGACACACCTCCACAGCCAGGGATTTTAGAACGAAAAAGGTTTGTAGAATTATTCAAATGACTAAACTAATGTAAATTTGTTGCAGAGACACTGAAAGTTCCTAAAAGTATTGCATGCTGAACTTCACAAGACTTGACTGTACATATTTTTCAACTTATTTTGCTTTTTATCTTGTGGATAAGGTGTGCCACAGTGGTCTGTTTTATGCCCTGTATTTTTCACTCCTTGCATAAATATATTTGTCACTTTGTATTTTACAGTATTATAAAGTGTTAGCCCCACCCTTGAACCAACCTCTAAAAATTTTATTTGAACAAATTAACAGGATATTCAACTGTATCATTCAGTTATGTTACAAAATCTACATATTAACAATAGCCCTGATTTCCCTTAATTACAGTGAGAGATACCACCCTGTTTGACTGAGTTGTTCTACTGACATCTGTGATTTAAGGTCCACACAAGCTCTGACATCCTTAGCAGATTACTTCTCAGTCTAAAGCTAATGTTTCAGAGGCTTGGGGGCATTTAGGTCCATTCTGGTAAACACACTGTCAGAGCTCCCCACTTCCTCTGATGGACTGGCCCCTCTGTGTCTAACGGCCTTTGGAACTGCCTGAATCCTATTTGCAGTATCTTGTGTGCTGCTCTCTATGAGAAAAACTCATTCTGCACATCACAGGAATTTCTCTTCAATTATATGGATTTTTTTTTTTTTTTTGGAAAAGAAATACTCACAAGCACAAAGCTAGGAATGATGTAAACTACATGTCATTTTGCACAATAGACAACTAAAACCAAAACTAAAACAATTGTACAGTTAGAACTACAAACTGTTTGCCTAAATGCTTCAAGATGATTAGTTTAAAAGATCTAACTTGTTCCTGACTATCACAAACCTTTTGGCAAGTCGCATGTGTTCATATGCAAAACTCTTCTGGGCATGTGATCAACGTTTTCAGACGATGAAGGAAAGAAGGGTGGGCCGCTCTTGTGCATTTACACAATGCATAGAGTTCTGCTTTCACAATACAATGGCTGATAAATAAAAGGTTGAGTCCTCCAGCTTTAATGAAATATGAAGGTGTTGTTATAGCAACAGTCAGTGGTCAGATGTCACAGATTGCTTGCCACAGCAGTTTATCCCAGAGCAGATGTGGCTCCAGAAGAAGCTTATCACCAGGTGTGGAGTGAATAAATACTGCAATACAAAGTGTCTGTTAGTTCCCATTTTATTAAAATACACCCATGGCAGAAATTAATTCAGTTTAAAAAAGCAGTTCGACTTGGTATAACCTAGTCCATGTTTGGATAGGAGTGTGTATTTTGGAGACTTGCTGTAGATGAGTCGGTGCTGATGTAGCAGAGACAGTGAGGTGTGGGACAGGATTAACTTCACTCAGCGAGAGCAGAGGAGGAGCCGGAGGAGGAGGGGCAGTCACTCATGGATTTACACTCTCATATCTGCAGCCTCTGATATTAAGCCCACAGTGACACAGGGAAACAGACTTCAGAATGAGGAAGTGACAAAGCAGAGTACCTTCCTTTATCGAATCCAACAACTGTCAGCATCATATTGTACTGAATAATGTGGTGTAAACTAAAATGTTAGCTGCCGATAATACATGCTTTTCCACAGGTGGGTAAAATATGTCCAAGACTTGCCTTAAACAGTTCGAGAGAAACACTAGTATTACACAGGTGAAATGATGCCATATATGGCTGCTGAAAATGTCAATGTGCAGTGGAACCCAATCTATTTAGTCACATCTGTTATCCAGCTTATAAACTGAAAATATTGACATTGGCCCATTTATTAAGCAAATAAAACAATCGATAAAATAAAATGTTTATTGACAGTGTATAATAAAGTTCATCTTTTTATTAGTTAAAAAGGGCTGGAAGAAATCTATGTATAATAAGAATATATGAAACTAAGCATTATACACTGAGGTCATTGAATCATGGGGGTGAATTGAATCCAATTCCAGCAACAGTTGGTCCAAGGACATGAGCCTCTCCCTGCAGCCGTCTCCATCAGCTCCGAGCTAATCGATCACATATGGATCTGTGCCTGCTGATTGACACCCGCAATTAACGCCACACTTAGCCCCGGCCCTGGCACATTCTGCGGTGTCAATGTGAACATCAAGTGCTAAAACAAAACATTTGGTGTAATGAGGCGCTGTTTATGGCTTTGCTTGACAGTTTTCTCAAGCCGTAAAGTGCTGGTTTCAAATTGAAAAGCAGAAAACAGTGTTGTTAATCCGGTCGAGCAGCGTCAGGCCGAGGCAGCAGGGAAGGATACTTAATGCACTCACTGATGCATGTAGCGAACATTAAGACATAACGTGATGTTTGAGATATACAATATAATACAGTATGAGAATCTTTAGTAATCTAAAATCTAAAGCCCATTCGAGTGGGATTTGTAAGAAACCAACCCTGCCCATCGACCTTTCCAATGCTAGATTGATAGATGTTTATTTGTCGGATTTTAAATACTTTACTAGACTAAATAGCATGTATATACAGTATGTATATAAGCCATAATGTAGTATTTTTATATTTTGATTTCTTCATTTAAGGAAATTTAAAAAAAAAAACTTGCTTAACGTGAAACCAAACATTATTATTATTTTTATTTTTTGTTAAACTATGTAGGTTTATTTGTATAGCACAATTCATACACAAAGTAATTTAAAGTGCTTTACAAAGCATGCATATGGTGTTTTATAGCACTCTTTTCTGTTCCTAGTCCAATGTTGTCATTTTAGATCAGACTAAGTTCATTTGCAGCTTCATGCTCTAAAAAAGCCCAAAAGTATGTGCTGCCAAGCATAGTTAAACTCTGTCACTGCATTTGACATCACACACCTCTGCTCTGTTCATTCATACACATACCTGCAGGGGCAGAGTTTAAAGTGCAAGTCAAGCCTCCAGACCCCGACTTTCCTTCTGCTAGATTCACCCCTTTAGTCTTCCACACCCCAACTCTCCACCCTCCTCTCTCCTCCTTTAGTCCTCCAGCCCCGCCCCTCCTCTTCACTCTCCCTTTAGTCCTCCAGCCCCGCCCCTCCTCCTCCTCACTCTCCCCTTTAGTCCTCCAGCCCCGCCCCTCCTCCTCCTCACTCTCCCCTTTAGTCCTCCAGCCCCGCCCCTCCTCCTCCTCACTCTCCCCTTTAGTCCTCCAGCCCCGCCCCTCCTCCTCCTCACTCTCCCCTTTAGTCCTCCAGCCCCAGGCACTGTCCATCTCTAAGTTGTTAAATTGTTCAAATCCATGTTTTTGCCATATCAACTAATAATTCAAGTATGAAATTAGAAGGAAGTAGTGGTGCCACCAAATCCTTGCCTGGCAAATCCAGAATGATACCTTTCTGTATTTTTATACAGATTGATATCAGTCTGGTCCCAACGTCCTCCATTGTATCTCAAGCCCAACCAAACATAATCATCCAATCAGATTTGTTTTTTTCTGTGACGCATGTGAAACGAAGGAGCTCATTGGTCACCGATCAAATAACACACTAAAAATCAAATGTATTTCACCTTAGATTAAGAATTTAGTGCTTTTCTCATTGATTCTGCAGAAATCTGTGATGTTTTTTAGACCTCTGATATTTTTTCCTTTATTTTTTCCAGTATGAAGAGACCATGCATGTCTCTGATTGACTAATCCACCTGTCAGTCACACCCATTTGAAAACTGAGAGACTCACTGTGACCAGACTCACATCTTTTTAAAGGATTGAAGAAGTGTGTATTCTGTGTCCCTGGCAAACCAAAACCCATAATCAGCTCACTTTGAGAGTTCTTGAGCCTTGGTTTTCTTTGGGAGTTTTAAAGTAGCCTTGTTTGGGAGACAAAGGGGAAACTAGACAGGAGAACACGGAAACTTGTTTTCAGTTGGAAATAGACCTATAAGGACCCTATACAATCTCCACCTCACTCCCCATGTCACCAAGCACTGTCCTCCAGGCTCAACACATCATTTGCTTGTTCCCCTCCGCGGGCAAACATGTACGTATGAAATGGCCCTAATTACTGTCATCAGCACCATCACCATTTGTACTTCATTAACAGGCCACTAATGCCCTCTTCCACTGCCTGATTCACACATCTGCAAAGAGCCATCATATTCTGTGCTCCGGTACGCACCATTGGGCCTCCAGTCTTTCTCGCTCATTCCATCCCGTGATGAAGTAATCAAGACTGCAAATGCCAAGTGACCAGAAAATGAAGGCAATAGAATGGAGTTCATCTAGCCTTGCTTCTTGGATTTCAAAGCATCGTGACCTTTTTGGATGGGATGTCGGAAAGTCACTTCTGTCAGTCGTTGGCTTAGATGTGTCCATGTGAGCGGGCTAAATGTCATCGGTGAATTAGCACCCCGTGGCTAGTCTCAGTGCTTGTCTTGCTGTGCTTATTCGGTCATGAAAGATTCGCTGACTAGGAAAAGAAAAAAAAAAAAAAGACGGTAATCAGTCTTGTATGTACTCTTCGGATTTCAAGAAGCTTTTTGTGCAGCGTCATGCCGAGATGATCCTCAAAGGTGTTGGGTTAGCAGCGCTGCTTCACCAGGCCAAAGGTGGCAGTTAATTTCCAGGCTGGATCCGAGAGGTCAGGACATTATGGGTCCCTGGGATTAGCAGGTGAGATGACCCCGCACATCATTAAATCCACCACAAAGACTTGAGATGAGGAAATATTTGAATAAAAAAGGACAGGTATATTAGATTGCATAGTGTTTTGAAGTGATATATTAGGATATATACATGTTTTTTGAGAACCATATCACGTTTAATAGTATTTGACCATGAATACATTGTGTAAAAAGTTGTAAGAGACAGAGATAGACCAGTATATTAACTGGCCGATATTTGCACTTCTTAGCATGTCCGTTATTGGCCTTAACTAACCCCCAGTAGCTGATATTTGGTTTGCGCTCACCAACTGCCTAAAAATATTCATAAAGCTTTATTTCAACACTTTAATCCAAAAAGGGTACCACACAAAATGCGACTACACTATTGTGATTGAAGCTGTTCTGTGGATGAGACTGTAAGAAATTAATATAATACTTTGGGGTAGATAATCTAAAACAGCCCTACAAATTAGCCCAAAAAATATCAGTTTATGGGCCATTGGTTTCTCTGGATTCTAAACAATTGGTATCAGCAAAAAAACCAACAAAAAAACATATCGGTTGATCTCTAGTTGAAGCCATGAAAATCTGAACCATGTGCAGACTCACAAAATTTTCTGTAATGTTAATTTCACATCATTTTCCATTTAGTTTGACAAACAAAGGCTACTAGGATTATGTATCTTATTTGTTTGTCTGTTGCCTGTGTGCTGTCCTTGTTTTTAATGTTCTATGGACCATGAAGGTGTCCGAAATAAAGATTTGATGATGTAGCAGAAGAATGTAGATGTACAAGAAAATATTGTAAAATAAACAAATGACTTAATTTGTTGTAATTGTTTCCAGTGACTTAAAAGTTACACTGACCATAGAGTTGGTGGTTTGATTACAACTCCCCTTTCCTCCCTTCCCAATTGACACATCGAGTCTTGGCAAATAGCTAATGATTCACAGCGACAAAGAAAATGCCTATATCCTATTTGTACTTCTCTTTTACTCATCATCACAAAACGCAAGACCAAAACAACATCTCGGTGTTTTGAATTCACTCCAATCAACTCCCCAGGTTGATCAAATCCTCCAAACACTAAAATCCCGCTCATCCTAAATGACCTGTTCTCCCTTGATGCCTGGAGAGCCTTGTGTTCAAGTCATAGATCAGTAGCTTGATACTGCAGAAAACAGCTTTCCTCCTCCGTATGCTCCTGTTCCCCGGGGAGGAGGAGTCTGATCCCTGTCTGTGTCATTGCCAACAAAATGAAGTCCCCACAGTACGGGCAGAGCGGCGTGCCTGTCAGAACCCCCCAATTCAGCCGCTGCGCCGCCATATGTTAAAACAAAGTGAAGAAGTTTGGCGTGATTCTTGCCCCGGGGAGGAAGAGATGGCTGGCGATGACGTTCCTGTTGTCATTGGCATATGGTTCCCGTGGATTCCATTGTCAGAAAGTGCGGGGGACAACTCTAGACTGCAAATGAACCAGTGATGGTGTGTAACCGGGCCAATAGCGTCTATAGTGAAAGTAATTAAAAAGACCTAATGATCCTTCCCGGAGTAATCCCTTTATCCCGATTGCGATTGAACTTGGTCTCATGTGATTGCCATGGAGATGTGAGTGAGTTTAAGCTTCAAACTTAAAGCAAATACAAGGATTTGGGAAGCACTTTTAACGGATTATTCGGCATTTTGCACAGTGCATGGTGTTGAAAATGTATTGTAGGACTGTTCCTTAACAGAGGTACAGGTAGTACAGGTAGTATGTAGGATTCAATAGAAAAGGGAAAATTCTGCAGTGAAGCTTTGCATTACTGTTGGCCTAGTTTCAGACCGGATGCCCTGCCTGATTCAACACTTTTCCTTTCATCCCGATTTGGAGCAAGCTCAGATGATGCTGTTTTCAAGACAAAACATCCTTGTTTTTCAAATCTGGCACTTTCAGGACATAGTCTTCATAAAGGACACTCATCCACGTTATTGTTATTTAGAAGATTACAATCTACATGCATAAGTTTTATACAGTTTTATATAGCTATATAGAATAATTCAATATAAATAAAGACCTAAGGCCATAATGAAAGCTATAGTTTCCATGGAGATGTCTGAGTAATTCTGCCGTTCTTTTTAAAACTTTTGAAAGCCTTTTGTTATTGAAACCTTTGTGAATGACAAATGCCGCATTCCAGTTGTCCTCGGAATGATGTGTTTCTCTGAATTTTTTTGTCAAGTCGGAAAAAGCACATACAGTTATGAACAATAAGGGAATAAGGAAATTATAAAAACATAGCACCTATTAAATTAGACAAATTGTGTGCTCAGTAAACTTAATTCAGCAATCTGGACATTGGTGTTACAAGTGCTACAAGTTATAAATCAGCATTTGAGTAGGTTCACAGACAGCGGGTGGACAGTATAGTGCAATTAAAAAGGAAAAACATGCAAATACTATCAACAACAACAACAACAACAATAATAATAATAATAATAATAATACATCTTAGTTATTAGACACCTTTGTAGACACTGAAAGTCGCCTTACATCAATAAACAAATACAAAAGCATTATTATGGTCCAGAAGCTAAAACTGTAAAAACATATAGTTAAAAGCATAGAGTTATAGCAGGACAGTACAGGTCTGGTCTGGCGGTGTGTGGAGTGAGTGGGCCCGTCTGAACAGGGGTGTTTTGAGTTTGGATTTGAAGTGTGGGAGTGAGCCAGAGCCATGGTGACAAGCCAGGCAAAGGGAACAGAGAGCTGGAGAAAGGAGGAGGAGGAGCGGAGGGAGTGTGGCACAGTGGAGGAAGCTCAGACCGATACGGAGGTGCGAGGCTGTGGAGGAGCAGGATTTTGTATTGAACGTGTTGTGTAATGGGGAGCCAGTGGAGCGGTTGTAGGACGGGGGCGATGTGGGTGATGGAGGGGGTGCGTGTGATGATGCGGGCAGCTGAGTTTTGAACCAATCGAAGTTTATGGAGAGTTTTTTTTTTTTTTTCAAACAGAAGAGAACTGCAGTGATCCAGACGGGAGGTGACAAGGTTGTGAACAAGGACGGCAGTGGACTGTGGAGAAAGGGAAGGGAGGAGGCGATGGATGCTGCGAAGGTGAAAGTAGGCGGGGCGAGTGATGTCATTTTTTCAAGGATTTTGAAGATGAATGGAAGGTTAGAGACGGGATGGAAGTTATTGAGGTCAGTGTGATCTGAATCGGGTGCCTTGCAGCAGTTTTTAGGGGTGAGGGACAGTTCCAGAGGTAAAGGATAAGGGTTATAAGGGTGAGGAGAGGAGCCAGAGATGGAACGGTGGGGGAAGGAAGTCAAATTGACATGGGATTTTTGGATAAGGGTGGAGATTTGCTTGACAGAAGGCCGTGTGAATGATGAAACGGAGATGGAAGGGACAGGAGATGTACAGGCTGATGGAGTTAGAGCAGAGGAGGGGGTTAGCTGCTGCTGAATATTCACACATAACTAACTCATAAAGTAAAAATACTAAAAAAATGTACCCAAACTTGCAAGCATCGGAAGAAATGTTACTTTATCTTGACGCAGGACAAAGCCATGTTGGATTTTTGACTCCAGGGTCTAAAATGGTCTCAGAATTTTTAGATGGAAGGGTGTTAATCCAAAATTCTGACCTGGAAGAAAACCTGGAAGAAAGCACAAGGCACATACAATTATCCCTAAATGCCAGACTTCCTGATTTTCAAACCTTACATAAAATAATAGGATTAGATTAAGTTAGAGCTCATATAGTAATATAGTATAGTAAGTCTTCATCCGTATTCAAAGACATGAACAATAAAGAAGTCACGCTGACCTAGAGAACTTTCCATACTGCTTTTGGTTTAACTTTTGCGCTAAACTTTGAGCTTGAGGAGTTGGCTTCCCTGACCACATTAGACGTGATTGTTAGCATGCTAGCACCCTGCTCTTTGTATTCCTCTGTGTGTGCCCCATTTAGTGAAACGGTGCTGCTGGCTAATGCAATCTTGGGCCCAGCGCTCCTATTAATCACCCGCTTCCCAGGAAGGAGGGTTCATTAGGAGGTGATTCTCTTAATGGAGACCAGAATGGCCCATACTTTAAGTGGTTGCCGAGTCAGGGCACGAGAGCCAAATCCGCCCACAGGAGAGGTTGGGGCTGCTTTCTGAGGGGGGCCTGCTAAATGACGTTATCTATGGGCTCTGGGACCACTCACATAAATAAACCTGGAGGTGGTCCGCTTTGAAAATGCAGGTAAAAGAAATCGCTGCGGAGATTAGATCTGTTTCAGGTAGGGGAAAAAAATCCGTAAGAAATATGACAAATTAATCTTGTGGGGTAATGCGGGTGTCTCTGTGACAAATGCCAGCAGAAAACGTGAGCGGGCCAAGTAATTATACCCAAATGAACTTGTCAAGAGCTTGTAGGGAGACTATCACATGAGTTAGGATCTACAGCACTCTACGAGGTTGAAGACAAACGACTTGGAGTGCACCTTCCGCACGCTGACGAAATGATAATATGTTGCTGAAGCTTAAGTGTGGAGTTCACATTTGGAAGGCGCTTTTGACAACACAGGTAAAAGATGTGGCTGGTTTGTGGAGATGGAGAGTAAACTGCGGTGCAACTACTTTTCATTTTGCAACTTGGAAATGTTTCACCTACTAAAAGAAGTCATTAATTTAATAAGTAATGGTTGCAAGTTGATGTAATGTCGGTGAATTAAGTGTTTGTACAATTATTTTGGACTTGAATGATTAGGTAGGCTATCATTAAGTGTTAGAACGTGACATAATGTTTCTATTTATCAAAATCTTAACAATTATACTTGGTTATGCTTCAGAAAAGTACAGCATTGTAATTTGTATTTGTAATGTGTATACAAATTGTTATATATAACTAAAATGGAAGATATAGATCAAACTTACCAGAGGGCATTGGTAATTAAAATAAAACTGTTTTGGTTGAGTTTATAAAACACAGCAACTGTGAAAATCTTCACTTCTTCACAAGATCACTGAAGGAAAGATTAACGAAATAATGGCATATTTTGCGTTAATGCCTTTTTTATTTTTACAGGAGGACAATAGTGGCATATAAATTTGACTCTTGTCACTGTAGTTGTGTCCCTGAGCAAGACACCGCTTCACATTGATCACAAGTAAGACTAATGTTTCTGTATTTTACCCATTCTTCAGTGCCGCTGGGGCTGTCACAGTCAGGAGCAGTGAGGACTAGTCTTGGCACAATACGAATATTTCAAACTTGATTTTGATACTAAAAAATAGACTTGATACTTGATTCCGATGCCATGATGAGAATAAAAAATTTAAGAGTTAAATAATAGTGCTTTCTTTTGTATTCCCACGTGGCCTTATATTGGTGTAACCCTTCAGTCGGACAGGTAGGTTCCACAGTGGTCCATGGATGTATACTTATGTGGTCTTATACTTGTTCTGATATGGCTCTAGATCATTCTAAAGCTGTTCAGGATTCATTTCTGTCCTGTGAATGTGACTCTATTAGTATTGATACTTGCTCAAATGAGTATCTACTTTTGATACTAGTTTTAATATCAATTAGCATCTGATTTTTGATACTTTTGACAACGCTAATGAGGACTACCTGGAGGATTTTACCTTTTGTGCAGGTTTTGAATTGATGCGGGAACCAAAGCGCTTGGAGTAAAACACTCCCAGTTGAACCTGGAATCTACTTTGCCACGGTCAGGGCCACTTCTTGGGCCTGTTTCTGGATCTATTTTCTTTTCTATGCACTCTTTGTAGATATCAAACAAATGATAATCTCTGATAAAAATAAAGTAAAAACCCTTTGTGTTTAGATGATTATCCACTAATGAAATACATTACCTTGAATATGAGGCTGAATCTCGTAGTTTTCTCATCTCACGCCCCGATGCCATCCTTCTCTCTGCAGGCTCATGTTAATTTGTCCACCAGATAACCCATCGGAAGCTATTCATCTGAGAAGTACCTGCGTGCCTTTCATCTGTGCCTTTTCTCCCTGTTTACTTTGAGCTCAGGTGGGTGATTAGATAGGCTAGCCCGGCCTATTCAGCGCGCAATCTTCCCCCAGTCAATAGCAGCAAATATTAATGATATTTTTCCACGATGCGGCTCAGTTCAGGGGCTTGTGACTGTGTAAACAACAAGCAGTAAAAAAAAAAAAATAAATAAATAAAAAAAAATTGGTAATGTACCCTTAGCTCCAAATGCTAGAGGGAGGTTTTAACTGTGTCCTCCATGTGTCCATAACCTCATCAGGCTGAATAATTGTGGCGGTGTAGAGAAGATTACCCACAGGTGAAAAATGTCCTCGTGTCCCTGGTGCCAGGAGTTAGCGGAGGGCTGAGCGAGAGCAGACTGCTGTCACGTCCTCTGCCTGACTAATGAGACATGGTTCCAACACAACACTTTGACTTTTATGCTCTCCCACCCAGAGGCACCCCGCGCTTTACCGCTCCAATATAACTTTAATTACTGCCAGAGCGTGATGGAGGTTTGACATTTAATGGGATAACTTCAATTTGCAAGACTTGACAAGCTGTTTGTAACTATTCAGAGTAGTGGTTTCTTTCTAGTTTCTTTTGGTTTCATGCTTGTTTATGAAGTAATCGAGTTCAGTGAGGTCAAGTTCTTATAACATCTAAGTGATTATTTGCTCATTTGAAGAGAATACCAGATGCTAGATGTGTCCTCTCAACAGATATCTGGATGTCACACTGCAGGATATGAGGAATTGGTGTCATGTGAAGTCACTCATTCACACTGGGATGGTTCATAGATCAGTCACCTGTATTAGCAGAGGTTAGTGCTACATGTTATCAGGGTTTTTGTGAAAAATGGATATGCAGTGAGAGGAGACAGTGAGAGGTTCTGAAATATCTTGATATCACCCCTTGGTATCAGTCGCAGCTCGTCTTGTATGACAGTTTTAAGCTTAATCATTGTCCCCGTCTCACTGCGAGAGGACTCAAGATTTTAGCCACGATCAGTCAACTGCTTAAATCATGTAGTGGACACCTAGGTTTAAACTATTACATTCTTAATCTAATCTAAATTCATATGATGAGAGGCTTTTTGCATATAAATACAGAAAAGTCTGAATAAAAGCTTCTCAGAAAGGTAGATTTTCCCATCATACAGCACAAGCTGAAGTGAAGTTCCTCTTGTAAAACACCATTTAAAACATTTTAAACAGCCCATATGCTATTTTCTGATCTCTGTGAAAATCTTTTCTCATCACAAACAAATCTGGAGTTTTGTTTTGTTTCATTCACACATGTTTAACACACAAACTCTGCACATTTAGGATGAGTTCTTCTCTCAAACAGAAAACACTCTAAAAACACAGGAAGTGCTCCACTGTGTTTTTAAACTCCATACACCTTCACTGGAATCATTTGGATAATTTCAGCCTGGAAATGTCAATCTCTACTTAACTAAAGATAAAAGGTAGCTATTGAAAACTTGTCAGGATTCCAGTTTTTCCCTGTTCCTGTGCTGCCTCCCCCCTCACTTCTGTGTCTGAGCCTGGAGCTGGGAGGAGAATCTGGCATCACCCACTACTCACCTGCACCAGATCAACAATCAAGCTACAACCTTTAGAGTACAAAGACCCTGCTCATTTCTAAACATGCTGCCAAATTGTCAAGTTGTCCTCCAGTTTATCCTCCAGTTTATGCACCAGTTTGTCCTCCTATGTTCCCATTTTTGGACCCACTGATCACTTCAGCCTCCGACCCAGCTCCTAACACCCAGCCTCTGTACCCTAAGTCTGCATCTATGATCCACCACTTATTACAACAAAACTTCTTCTTCATGACATCACAAGGTGGAACAGAGCATTTTGAGCTTTGGAGATGTCACAGACTAATAATAAAGTGTTACTCAAACATGTAAGATGAACATAATAACATGAAACAAAACAAAATTCCAGGACGTAATGACATCATAACGTGGCTTAAAGCTCAAAAGAGTCCGTTTTGTGTCATGGGATCTTTAAACACTGATTACAGGGGTGTTCTTTTCTTTCATGCTGCAAAATAAATGTAAAATGTTCATATAGTGCTCACATTTAGTATTGCAGAATTGCACCAAAGCTTCAAATCTTGCTATTAATATAATCTTACTTCAAATCTTACACAGAGTTGTTGAACTAATGAAATTCCAAGGTCAATAAGCGCTACTGACAGTGAGCTAAATGGTCCTATCTTATATACACTCCTACTCCTATGTTTCCCTGGCACAGAGGGCGTTCTCATGTCCTCAGAAAGAACCTGATCGAATTCCAATGCCCGTACCTGCTGTCTGATTGGCTCTATGGAGATCCCATGTGTTTCTCCCCTCAAGGACCCAATCACCATGGTCTGATTGGTGATCTTAACCCCCCCTGACCCCTCTGAAATGGACTGTCCCGGCACGGTGAGTGGGTGGCCCCTAACCACCCAATCACTCCTGCTTTCTGTCCAGACAAAGGGGCTGAGTTTAAAGCGTTTCAGTGGACTCCAGTGGGATGTGGGGTGACTTCTGATCACCAGCCAACCCTCTGTCACTGATCCAGGCTTTGTGAGATCGGAAATGTGTTAGCGAGAGAACACAAAGCTAATCTTTCAGTAAACAGTGAGAAAGAACGAACGCTGCTTACTAAGAATCAATCAGATGCAATTAGTAACACCATCATGTACAAGTAAACACATTTATTCACACATCTGTTGATTTTAAATATATCAGTTATCTTTAAACTGTATTTTAATATGATAATTCACTTATAAATAACAATACAGTGGTCCCTCGTTTATCGTGGGGGTTACGTTTCTAAAAATAACCTGCAAGTAGTCAGCTTTATTTTTTACATTTATTCTCTATGTTTTTGGCTGTAAAAACCCCTCACCACACACTTTATACACTTTTCTCACACAGGCATTAACATTTTCTCACATTTCTCTCTTGTTTTAACACAAAGTTCAAACCTTAGGCGCCTTTGTCGGTGCAGAACGTTTCATCGACATTGCAAACATACAGCACTTCAGAGTCACACTGCAATCCAGTATTTATGTAAATGTGACCCTAATATATTGTTCTTTCCAGTCTCTTGAGGCTGTGGTGTGGCAGGTCACAGTTAGATTTAATATGATGTATTTTCTTGCTGTCTTCGTTGCTTAAATAGATCAACACGGTAGGACAGTTACAGCTCATCTTTATTCAATAACTTAACTCACCTCATCTGGTGCTTGCCCTGTGCACGCTCACTCTTGTTACATTTTCATCGGTGCGCTCCTCAAATACACTGCACCGCAAGTAAAAACCAGTATTATTATGAAGAAAGTAAATAATGTATTCAAAATAATATAATAAATAATACTCATTGTTAATAAAATAAGTACAAAGTAATAAACAAAATACTAATGACCCAAATAAATGTTAATACATAAAATAATATACGTCAAATAAATCAAAGGTTACATACATTTGTCTGAACACATTCTGTACTGTACAGGAGACACGGCACAGAGGAGACTGATGGACAATGGTCTACAGTCCAACAGCCAATCAGGACGCAGAACACAATGCACGTTCACTCGTAAAAAAGCATGTAAAATTGCACACAAAAAAAATCCACAAAACAGTGAGGCTGCACAAGGTGAACCGCGATGTAGCGAGGGACAACTACAACACTATTATTTACGTTACAGTCATACAGGAATGCCCCTTAGATTACAGATTCACTTTCATAACTATGAAACTATGACGTGAAATGGTCCAATTCATGCTGGCAGTGACCTAACTACAGATGCACTATGTCATTTTCTGGTGGGGGGTCAGTCACCTAATTGTCTCCATGGAAATTCTCTTGCTTTGACTGGAATGTTTCACAGTGTGGCAGTAAACTTAGGCTTTTCTGTCTCCATCAAGCCATGGGGCCTAAACATGATGTAGAAGTCACTGGACCGTGCTCAGTGGCTCATGTTTAGCCTTTAGCAGCGAGGTACATCCGGTCCCGTCCTGCTCATCGACCACGCGCAGTCGAATTTTGCCAGACGAGAGGGAGCAGAGCGGCAGCGAAAGAGGCAAGGGAATAATAAATAAATTATAAATGATAATGTTTATGCTTTCAGGAGCTTCTGAGCCATGTTTTAAACCTGCGGCTCATTTATGACAGTCGAGCTCATTCACATCACTCTCATGCTCTAAGCTAGCAATACCCTACCGACTTATTTACTGGATTGTATGTAGAGTACCCATACATACCAGCAAGTGACGCCACCAGACCATGTTATAGATCAGATCTGTGGAGTGGTGATCCAACTCACAGTAAGAATGCACTTTTTTAGCAACAAAAATACTTGAGATTCACTGTGGAACATTCCAAGCAAAGCAATAACACATTCATGGAGGCAAGCAGATGGCACAACCTCCACCAGAAAAGTTACACAGCGAACCTTTAGGTAAATATCAGGCTTTCTGTACTTTCCATGACAGGCATTCTGCATGAAGTAACTTTAAAGTGTGGCTCCTCTTCAGACAGAGCAGACAGGCCAGTACATCAGCCTGATTGCGGTGGACACTGTTCTGATCGGCCGCTCAATGCCCGGCTCGCTCCATCTCACTCACTCAAACAGCTCAAGACACACACATACTTTCAGTGCTCCATTTTAAACCAAAAAGCTATTTTCCAAACATTTTAGACAAGAACTTTGGAACTTTGGACTTGGACATGCTGACTCTGCTTTGGACTTGTGAGGATTAAAGACGCTGCACATGATTTTCACTGTGTTAAGAACATGAAAAACAGAACTAGTTTATCTTAAATGGTTTGCACTCCAGAGTTATTCCTTGCTTTCCTAACGTATTCCTAGCATCTTAATTATTCAGAGTGTATAAGGGATTTTCAAGGCAAGGCAAGTCAAGGCAAGTTTATTTGTATAGCACAATTCGTACACAAGGTAATTCAAAGTGCTTTACAGAATAAGAAAGTCATTAAAATCACACAATTTCACAACTTTCAGAGACCAGAGAGAAAAGCTAAGAAACATTACCGTGTTAGCAGCGCACTTCCTGTTACTTGGACAATAAAACACTTTATAATTTGATGCATGTAGCACACTTTAGTCTTATTTTGACCCTAAGAGCTGCTTATAAATACATCTGTACTGGGGGGAAAACAAATTTAGCTTTATTACATGGACAAAAATTGGATACAGTCAGTTTTTTTTTTCAAGCAATTGTGATTATAGTGCGACATTGACTCAAATGTTCAAGCATCTTTTAACAATGGTTGGTTGGTAGTTTGATTCATGTCCAAAAACAGGACACTTTACAGACCTTGCATGTGTGAGTGTGTTGTGTGCATAATAAATGATTAGGACACAATGGTAGACTCGTCCTATCAGTCAGCGTCGTGGCAGCTGTGGTTACAGAAGTAGAGCGTGGAGAGGAAGAATGAATATTATAGATCTTTTAGAGGCTTGCTAAGCCTTTAAAGCGCAATATAAATTCAAGCTATTTTATAATTTCATATACCGCAATTTACAACTGTGACAATTTAGAAGCACTGCAAAAATTGGCTGTATCCAGTTTTTGTCCATGTAGAGTAACTTCTGTTTTGCCCTAACATATACACTGCCTGGTCAAAAAAAAAAAAAAAGTTGCCACCTGGATTTAACTAAGCAAATAGGTCTGAGCCTCCTGCAGTTGGTCAGGTCTAGGGTCAGCAACAGTCTGTGCTCAAAGAATGAGGTCAGCTGACACCTGAATATACTGAATGACCAGGTTATTCCATCAATGGATTTTTTCTTTCCCTGATGACACGGGCATATTCCAACATGACAGTGCCAGGATTCATGGGGCTCAAATAGTGACAGAGTGGTTCAGGAGCATGAGACATCATTTTCACACATGGATTGTCCACAACAGAGTCCAGACCTTAACCCCATTGAGAATCTTTGGGATGTGCTGGAGAAGCTTTGTGCAGCGTCAGACTCGACCATCATCAATGCAACATCTTGGTGAAAAATTTATGCAACACTGGATGGAAATAAATCTTGTGACATTACAGAAGCGAAATCCAAACAATGTCACAGTGAATGTGTGCTACCAAACAACCAAATATTAGAGTGTGTGACCTTTTTTTTGGTGGTGGCTTTTTTTTTGGCCAGGCAATGTATATTCTTATAATTTGAGAGGGAAAAGAGACACAGAAGTTTATTTTTCATCAGAACAGGACCCAGTACCCGAAGACCTGAACCTTCAGGACATTGTAGTGTCATTGTAGTGTAGTGATAGTGTCCAGTCCAGTCTGTTGTAGGGAGTATTATACCTGTGATGGCATACTGTATGTTAAGATAACAAGAGGTGAGCTGGCGGTGTGGGGCTGGCTGGAAGTGTGAAGTTAGCATGCTAGTTATTTTTTTAGCTTTACCATGATGGCAAAAAAGTGCTATCTGAAAGTTGTTAAATAACCTGTGAATGATTAGAATGCTATGGTGCATTAGAAAAGTAGGAAACTAGCTCTGTGTTCCATGTTTTTAATGTAAAAATCAAGTTGGCCTACTGAGAGTCACTTTTAGGTCAACCTGTTCATCATCCTGTTCTAATACTAATATGGTAATCAGTTTGACATTGTGGATTAAAGTGAAATTAGATGTTATTTTCGCAATATTTATTCTCACAATAATCGCAACACTAACATATGACAACATGACATCTGTATTGTGAGTCCAGTCATATGAATACGATGTGACCAGCCTCTCCACAACCCTCGTTGGACATGTGATATCCCCTCAATAAATGGCTATAATGCAACCTGGGTTATTTATTTCACTTCCATTCTTCTTGTATTCTCACACTCTTTCAGGGCCAAACCGTTGCTATCACTCCAGACTTTTCCTAGATACCTCACAATAATTCCACTTCTGCTTTTAAGTTTATGAAGGCTCTGTGTAGTGTGCCGAGATAGAGACATAAAAACTGGCAAGATAAAGAAGTTAGCAGAGGAAAGAGCTGCCCTCAGGTGCAGCTGTGTGGACCGCTCTCAAAAGATCCACTGTTTACGTCTCCAGGGGAAAAACCACCTCACAATCTCCCATTTAAAGTCAACTAAAAGGCCAGCTAAGGTTAGGCTCAGCAACACCAGGAAAATAGCACTGTTTACTTTCACTTCTATTTTGAGAGACAAACATTAATATTAAATTTAATTAATTTGCACATTCACCTTATATAATATGTTTGCTGTGGGTGTTGGCGAAGTTATTTCTAGTCTGAAAATACTTCTCTCCTCTTCTCTTTTCTTTTCAAATTAAACTCTAAGTGCTAAGAAAATCAAACACTTCAGCTATATTAATGTTGAAGTATTTAATCACCAGTGGTGGAAGACGAACTTAATTGTAAGTAAAAGTACAGATACTAAACCAAAAGAATACTCAAGTAAAAATAAAAGTGTCACATGAAAAAACGTACTTAAGTAAAAGTACTAAAGTACCACTTTTTGTGGTATGAGGCTTCAAATGTAGTGATTTCGATAAAGATTTGCACAGAATTATGAAGCAATGAAATGAATATTTTTTATTTGGATATTTTTGTTTGGTCAAACTACAAATATGTAAAAAAAGAACAAAAACAAAACCCTCAGACAGCAGGTCTCAAACAGTAATAAAAAATACTTTTACTCTGCAGTTTAAAAATATACTACAGTAAAAAGTGCAGATACCCGTTCAAATATAGTGAAGCAAAAGCATCCACTTTAAAATTTACTTTAATGTGCAGATACTTAAAATTTGTACTTCAGTACAGTACTTCACTACTTTTACTTTGTTACGTTCCATCACTGATAACCACAGGACAATGAGCTGTACAAATGAAAGCTTCACTCGGTGATTTCCAGCCGATGTGACAGGTGCTTTGATAGATTGCCAGGTGTGCCTTAAAAAATATCAGATTTCAGTTAACAGATTAATTTTAATAATTTGCAATTCATGATGTCCCTGAGCACTAAAATGTGTCATTTGGTCTTGTTGTAGTGCCCGCATATTTTCATAAAAAAAAAAATATTTGAAAAAAAAAAAGAAAAAAAAGTTAAATTCTTTACCCACTGCCTCCTCATGCTAAATGCACACTGTCTAAAATAAAATAAAGACACTTGAGTTATAGCTGACCTTATTATAATGCTGTATCCTCTTCAAAAACACGTGTTTTGAGAAATCGTGCATTTGATCCCTTCCCCAGTACAGAGCTCAAAATACCTTCCCCTCACTGTTACTCTGCATGTTATATTCTGTGCTTTATGTTCTACAATTTATACACCTTTACTGATCATTTCATCACAACACAGCTAAACACTTTTATGTTAACAAGAACTTACCGACCTTGTGCTCCCTGTTGATGTTTGATATACTCTGATTTGAAGGCTAATTATACTATTCCAGCCTTACAATATCAAATAGAAAGATACATAATATACCTTTAATCAAAGAACAAAGCATAGTTCACACCTCATCAAACTGTGTGTGCCATATTGTACTAGTCCAGGGGTGGCGAACACGTGGCTCTCGAGCCGCATGCGGCTCTCTGCCAATAGGAATGCGGCTCTTTGCCTCGTATAATATTTTCTATATACTGCAGCTCTTTGCATTGTCTCATGTTTCACTTATTTTTTTCTCTCTTAAAACACATTCAAATCCACCAGGGCTTATTAAACCAAATAATAAACAATCTATAAAAACTGATTTATCAGCTTTTTTTTACGCTGCGTCTGACACGTGACCGCTCGTCATCTGCGCGGGTCACGTCTAATGTCGCGAAAATAAGTAAACATTTCACGCACATGCAGACTGTTATCCTCGAGTCAAAATGGCAAAAAGCAAAACTAAACAAAAATATGAGGATGAACACAGCTCATTTCTGGAAGAATGGGAAGATGCTTACTTTTTTTATTGAACGGAATGGCAAATCACTCTGTGTAATCTGCAATACTACAATATCACATTTCAAGGCTTTAAATCTTCAGCGTCATTTTAGCTCTCTCCATGCTAATATGGACAAGGAATTCCCCAAAGGTTATGAACTACGCAAGCACAAACTGAGCACCTTGAAAAGCCAGGTAAAAAGACAGTCTCAAATGTTTCAGCAATTGAACAAGCATGGAGAAACTGTGACACTTGCATCCTATAAAGTGGCCTGGAAGATTGCCCGTGCTAAAAAAAAAAACGTACAACGAAGGAGAGTTTTTAAAACAGTGTTATGTGGATGTAATTGAAACCTTGGCTCCAGATAATAAAAAAAATCCCACTGAGATTATCATCCCATCACTCCAACAAGGTAAGAAAATCTGTGATGTGGTTTGGAAATAACACCTGATTTATGCTTGTGTTAATATTTTAATAAGATAAGATAAGCCTTTATTAGTCCCACAGTGGGGAAATTACAGTATTGCACCGCACAGTTAAAGAACAGAAGGATAATGGTACATGCAAAACAAGAATAAAACAAGATAATATATAAATAGTTTAAAATAATTTAAAAAATAAACTAAAAATATTCCATCAGTTTACATTATACAGGCCCTACATGTGTTTCTGAAGTGTGTTCAGTAGTGTGTGTGTCAGAGAGAGACAGAGATGAAGATAAAGAGCAAATGTGTGTGTGTGTGTGTGTTTTTGACAGAGTGAGAGAAAGAGAGAGAGGAAGAGATGCCTGTGTGTGTGTTTATGTGTGTATGTGGGGGTATCTGACCTCTGGGTAGGTGCTGTGTTAACTCTGGCTAAGCTGCATTTGATGTGTGTGTTGAGGGTGGACACTTATCTTGAAATGAACAGAAGTACAATGCTTGCTGTTGTTTTGTAAGGAGAGGAGTGTTTTAAGGGAAATAATATGGTTGTAATTGTGTGTGTGTGTGTCTGTCTGTCTTGGCAGGTCAGTGCGTCGTGTGGCTCTTTGTACCTAACTTGTTCGCCACCCCTGTACTAGTGTATTTACTGTTGTCAAATCAGCTCGTATCACGGCAGAGGCTGAGCCCACACATCTATATTACAGTATCATAAAGTGATAAGACACTGTCTGTGTTCTGTCAAATATTTCTTATGAGTCACATCCAGCAGGAGAATACTACTGTCTTCTCATCATACTCAAGAGGGAACAGTAGACTGGAGGAGGATGGCAGCAAGAATAAATGAGATATTACACATATTTTGCAAAATTGACTTTTTCTTATTATAACTGATCCAAAACATACCTGGAGTTGCATTTAACTTCATTCATGCAATGATAAATTTCAATAAATCCTGTAATTCCTTCTGAGCTACTCAAAAACACTTAAGTTTCCCAAATTTGTGATGTCAGAGGCAGAGATCCAGAGGTCTCCTGCACATGCCAACCTTGTTGTGCATTTCTGCCATCAAATCCTGTTCCTTAAATTAATAAAAAGCTAGGTGTTCAGTCCTAAAACATGAAATGTCAAAGCCAAATACTCAGAAGCCTTAGTCATTATTTTCCACTCTCAACCATGAAATGCACAGAAAAGACATTTTGAGAATAAGCATGAACCAAATAAGTCTAATGTATTTTTACCTATAAAAACATGCAATTGTATACATCCGTGTTAGAGACGTTAAAGGTCAAAAATGAAATGTTCTGGAGGTGGTATATCACCTGCACAATTCCATGTAAATAGAAAGTTAAAACCATATTCTCCCCACATTCTCTTTGGATATAATAACTTTTACATCAGACCGTGGAAGATTACAGCCAAAGGAACAACATTTCCATGGAAACCAGCAAGAAGAGGCCCTCCACTGGACCAGGCTTGTGGAGATGCAAGCCCACTCAGAGAAAGTATGCATGCAAGCTTTTATTTATTTTAGTCTATTTATGGCTGTCAAGTTACATAGAGTGGTTATTATCACACTATGGAACATTGCAAGCCATCTCCATAGCATTATAGTTACATAGAGCAGTTTTAAGTTAGCATATTTAGCCTTGAGCGCCATTTTGATTAAAACCGTTGCTCCGAATCTCAAGCGTGTCTTACCCTGTTGTGAGTGCGTGTCGGCTTGTGTCAGCTTGAGTGATGGTCATTACTGCGAGTGTTAGCCTGTCGAAAACCATCCGTGTGCCGAGCCTCCATAATGCGCTCACCGGCGACTAACTTATTCATACATTTCCCCTAGCATCTTCAGTTAGTGCTTGTTTACCGCACCATGTATCACACCCGTAACGTTCAATAAATCAAATCGAGGCATTTGCACAGATAAGCAGCTTTTTAATTCACAACACCATCCCTATTTTAGTGATACGTTGTCCTGAAATACGCAACTGATTTAACATGAATGCATTTTTCATTTTGCACCCAGGCGATTTTTCTGCTTTAAAGAAAGAGGTAATAAAGAAGGACATGATTTCTTTTTGTTGAAGAGTAAAAACAACATCCCGGTGCACAACAGCGTAAATCTAACAAACATGCAAGAGATGGCAAAATGGCCGTTAGCGGAAAAGATTAAACAGCATATTCCTCTCGCTGCTGAGCTCAATCTTCAATTGTTCTCGACATATAGCGCTCTATTTGTCATCACTTATCAAAGCAATTAGCATCAGTGCAGGAGGGATGCTGCAAAACAAGTATGAAAAATGCAAAAACAGCAGGCGGTTTGCATAGGATATTCCATTTGTTTTCTTTGTTTGTTTGTGTGACATTGTTCGATTTGGGGAGATGGATGGCATCAAATTATAATCAGCCTCAAGCTTTGAAGGACGTATTGTACAACGGTGGATCTATATCAATGCCTTTGCAATTTATCTTGTATGTGTACGCAGACCGAGCAGCCACGCAGCCAGAAAAAAAAATACAAGATCCATGTGCTGTTTGTCAGTAAAAGATTAGACATTTGTGCAGTATCAATCTGTGCGGAAGCTGAGATTTTGTGGGATGTGGTTAATGTTCCTTCAAGCATCCCTTTGAGTTTGTGCAGAACTGATGTGATTTCGCAGAGAAATAAAGTTTATGAAAAGGTAAAGTTTCAAGAGTTATAAACAATAAAGTCTCTTATTGAACCTCAACGCAGTGCCACCCACCTACCCACCTCAATCCAGCAGACCACCGATCCAGATCTAATCATCCATACGAGGATCAAACCTTAAAACACAACATGACCCACTATAAACTCTTTTTTTTCCCAAGCACCATCCCAAAATGGAATCAGCTACCAACTGTCGGAGTTTCAAGCCCGACTTTGGATACCTTTAAAAGTCGTCCGACGAAAACATACACTTTACATCACACTCTCTCCTTTCATCTGTGTGATGTCTATTTAGCGTTTGCAGATTAATCAACCAGGACCAGATTGCCAAAAGACTTTACAACTATCATTTGCAATTATACTGGCTGACCCGCCCCTGTTATAGTCTCACATAACACCACTAGATGCTGTCTACATAACTGGTGTGTGATAATGTGCCAGCTTTGGCCTGAAAGAAGAAAATCAGAGAGGACAGGTGAGTCTGAAGAAAGGCCAGGTGAGGGGAAGAGGGAAAAGCAGGTTTAACATCTGCCATCTACTGGTAAAAAAAAATAATAAAATAAAATAAAACTTACAAATACAGTTGTCCCTCACTATATCTCCCCAACAAAACCCACAAGGTCGATGAAACGTTCTGCACCGACAAAGGCGCCTACGAAGGTTTGAACTTTGAGAGAGTTTAAATGAGAGAGAAATGTGAGAAAATGTTAACGCCTGTGTGAGAAAACTGTATAAAGTGTATATATGTTTTACTAACCTTAAAACATATATAATAATTGTAAAAAATAAAGCTGATTACTTCACAGGTTTTGCCCTTTAGCGGGTAATTTTTAGAACATAGCCCCCACAATAAATGAGGCACCACTGTAAATCAATAAACATAATAAGGAAACAGGAGCGGAATATATATGTATTTTAAATGAGCGTTTATGACAGATCTGGATGAGAACAAAACTTTGTGAGATATCTCGGGCTGAAGACATTTCAAACTAAATTAAATCCAGTGTAATGGTCTAGAATGGAAAAATCCCCCATTAACAGTGCTTAGACCTTTGACTAGCGTGGGTGGACATTGCCGAAGTGTAAACAAATCCTGATTGAACCATATTCAATTCTGCAATTCTAATGTCCATTTAGTTTCACTTGTGACTGAATTGGTGTCCTTGGATAGCTCTGTGTACTGTGAACTGTCTGGATATGTCGAGTATAATTCAGAACATTTACCATGAATTCAAACAACACAGTCTCATCAAGTGAATGTAATGTTCTGAGTACAGTGACAGATAAGTGATGTGGCGTCATCATTTCAGGTTGGGTGAGGACCTGTTTATCTCTATGGGCGATGCACTGTTTTTGAAAGCAGAAAACAGACAGGAAAGTGAACATAATCATAGTATTATACATCAGATACAAATCATAAAACAAGTTGGATTAGGTCCACTAATTCAACTATACTCAAACACAACTTTTAAATAATTTAAATTATGCAACCACTTTTTGAAGCTATTTTAAATAAAATCATTTTGCTTCAGCTGACAGAGAAGCTTGAGCATTATCAGATTTTTTTCATATATAGTGATCAGAATTATCATAGAATTTTCAATTAGCCTAATGTTGCAGATACTAAATACTAAACTCAATGTTCATTCCAAAGTGTTCTGACACCACAGAGGGATCAGTGTATTTACAGGTAGAGAACCAACATCTTATTGTGTTATCTTACTTATATATATATGATAGATAGATAGATAGATAGATAGATAGATATAGATATATAGTTTTCGCTAATCTCGATGGATGTTTGACACATGGCTGGTAATGTACTTTTTTTTTTTTACGTTTTATCCAAATCTCTATGGGCGCAATAATTACAGAGATACAAACCATAAACCAAATTTAAAAAACAAAAAAAAAACAATAAATAAAATCTGACAGGTGAATGTCTTGCTGTGTGGCGTTTGCATGTTCTCCCTGTGTCTGGAAGGGTTTCCTCTGGGCACTCTGGTTTCCCCCATCAACTCAAAACCTGTACAACTGTACAATCCTCCAACTAGGGTAGTTCTGACCATGCCCACTGTATCTTATAATCATGGAGCTGGGTCCCTGCTGTACGGCACTGCTCCTGACAGGTTGCCCCAGTGGCAAAGAAAGGGTGGGGTCAAATATGGAGAATGTATTTCCGTCACAAGGAATCAACAAAGTATACCTTAACCATAACTTTGTCAAGAATAGAATTAGAACATAGAATTCTGACCTGGCGTTCACCTCAGTATTAACGCTACATGTTATAGATTGTTTTCTCAGCCTTATTAAATTTATACCATAGCCTATACCTGCTTTTATTGCAAGTACTGAAACTGCTTCAAATCTTTAAAACTGTAAAAAAAACAAAAAACAAAAAAACAAACAAACATTGAAACCATGTCCTACTAAGCACGCTCAACACTGTATTTGGTTTATAGGTGCTTAATTGGATTTATGGCAGACTGGCAACAGAATGCTCCATCTGTACATCCCATCTTCTCCACAAAACATTGTAAATCAACCAATCTATCCCCTGTCTCTCCCTGCCCTCCACATTAGAATCTGGCACTGGCTTCGTGTATGTTCCAGAGCTGACGACATGCCCTCTCCAGCACTGTCGATAAGTGCATTAGTAACCTGGTTTGCCAAGGCACTTCGAGGTGTTTTTTCCATGGGCAGAAGAGGGAAGTAATTTGGGCACAGAGAGGAGTGGAGAAAGCTGCTTTTACTGACCACTGGAGTCCATTTTGACCATGTTCCCCCGTGTGTGTTTCTTCTCAAGAAACATCCAAAAGTAAGGAAAATGACTGATAGTTTGCCGGTGGATGCAATCTTGCAATTTGGAAGGCTGTCACAAAGAAGAAAACATTTTGAGAAAGCAGTTATTGCGGGAAAAGTTGGTTACAAAATGTGATTATGGGATAAAAAGTCGTCTTTCTGGGTAGCCTTTTGTTTTGTGTACAGGATACAGTGTGAATACAAATGGATTTATATTATGGCAGACAGGATATGGTTCCAGATGCACACGTCTTTTGTCAAAGCATGTAGTTCTGGCTGGCCAGTTAAGGACAATTATGGCTGAGTGTGCAACATTCTACCCAAACGGTCAGGGTAGCCATTTTGAACGTTGTTGTCTTCTGTAATCAGTTCCAGTGGTCAAATATTTCCCTGCACTCTGAAGACAGTGTTGATGATGATAGAGGGAGATCCAGGCTTCCCGTTTACTGAAGCACTAAAAGCGGGCTGTCTTAGAGGATGCTCTGAGAGGAAAGATCAACTGGCCCTTGATGCCATGACAACTACACGCACATTCAGGTGGAAGATTGTGTTGGACTCTTCTCCCTTCCCCTCGGACGGGTGAAAGTGTTGTTGTCTAGCCAGATAGATCATGGATTGTTTGCTTCATATTACTGATTGACCATATACTGGAACATAGCCAAGCAAGCAGATATGGGCCAACACTACAGCCTGGGACTTCAGCACAGTACAAGACTGACACCTCATTCTCACTCTTCCAGTATATGGTCTTTGGTCACCAATGTGTGTGCCCAATGAAATGCTGATGTTTTATTAACCTGTCATTAAAGATCGACACATTTAATTAGACTTAGAGAGCTGCCACAAAATAGAGAGAGAACAATTATGTTATCTGTCATGTTTAATTAAAAGTGATATTTCTGATTCTGAAAGGGAAAGATAATTAGCGAGTGAATGTGTTGTATGAATAGTTAATGGACATGACCCAGATGTCATGAATGTTTTATTAAGACACTAAATATGTTGCCATGCATTTTGTCTTATTAAATAATATCTTTGGAACAAAAAACCTTTTTAGTGGAATTTCGCACATTTGGCACGTGCACCTGGCAAAGAGCACCTAAGGCAATACGCATTCTACCGGTGCTCTGATCACGCTTCGTTCATTAACTTTTCCAATCAAAGATGCTGGCGATGGAGCCATATCAATCATTGGAATGTGTCAGGTCGGTACACACACCCCTCAGGCTTGAAATCAAACATTCCCTATAAATATTTATGCATTAGGCTGGGAAAGGTTGGGGGAGTGGAGAGAGAACAACTTGGCCACTTTCAAAACAGCCATGAATATAAAACGTGCCGGCATTTGCATAGTTTTCAAGTGGCCTTTTAACACAACACACAGTTATGAAAGGCAAATAGACTCACCCTCTTCATAAGGCCTCCAAAAGTCATGCTGGTTAGTATCAAACAGAAATCAGGGCTTCATATGACAAGCCACAGTACGCTCGCTCCCATTCCAGCTGAGACATGTCAGAAATGCAAATGCAATTTTTTTTTTTTTCAAATTTTATGGTGACAGCAAAAGTTTAGATTTATTTCTCTTCTATAAATGTAAAAAGTGAAGGGCATAGTTATTGTTCAATTTTTAGTTTCATTTACGCAATTTTCTTCACTGCAGATTATCTACGTCTATGGCCCAATTTTTTATTTAAAATTCATATAATGTGTTTTCTTGCATATACATAAAAAATACAAATGCAAAGCAGACCAAAATTCCTGAATTAAGTGTAGAAACTTCCTTTAAAAATGATGAACAGGCAAACGTCTTCACCCAAAAAACGTTTTGTCCAGATGATAGAATTGAATTTTTGTGTTTGTTTGTTTTACTATGAATCATACCTGACAACTGAGAGATTACACAGACTTCCTTTTAAAATAATCTTCAAAGCGGTGGGTGACCACTGCAGATCTTGACCTTTGGGTTGATCGAGACTATCCAGCATCTACTAGCAAGAAAGAGTACTCAAGTAAGTGCACTGGAAAGTATATTTGTACAGCACAATTTGTACAAAAAGTAATTCAAACTACTTTACAGAATAAGAAATGCATAAAAATCACAACTATTCAAAACATAAATAAAGTGTTGGTCCCCCAACCCGAAGGTCGGAGGATCGAGTCCCGCTCGGACCAAGTTCTGCCGTTGTGTGCGCGAATGATAGGTGGTGGTCGGAGGGGCCGATGGCGCAGATTGGCAGCCTCGCTTCCGTCAGTCTGCCCCAGGGCGGCTGTGGCTACAGTAGTAGCTTACCATCACCAAGTGTGGAAATGAATGAATAATGATTAAAGTGTAGCACTTTGAGAGGCTTTGAAAAAGGGCATTACAAGTGTAAGCCATTATAAAATTAACAATAAAAAAGAACCCATCCAAAGCAAACAAAGGAAACAAAGAGAACAAAAGAGCAACCCGTTAGGCCCATGTAAGATGAAGTTTCAGTGTAGTTAGCGCCTCCCTTCAGATAGATATAAGGCAGTGTCCACCAACAATCTGACCAGAACTGAAGAAGGGGCTTGGATGAGCAACTTTTTGTCCAGTTGACAGATTTGTTTTGAGTCTGGATTTAAACATTGTCAAAGTGGAGGTTTGTATCACATCTTCAGGAAGACTGTTCCAGGTTTTAGCTGCATAAAGCTGAAAATGCTAATTCTCCATGTTTAGTCCTGACTCTGGCACCAGCAGGAGGTCGGTCCCTGAAGTCCTCCTCATGTGAGATGGTTCATGTGGCTCTAACATGTGGGAGATGTTCTTTGGTGCTGGTCCATGGAGAGACTTGTTCACAAACAGAGCTGCTTTAAAGTCTATTCTCTGAGCCACAGGAGTCAGAGACCTGAGCACAGGACACATGTGTGAAGTACTTCCTGGTTCTAGTCAGGACCCGAGCAGCAGTGTTCTGGATGTACTGCAGCTGTGTTCAGGCTCGTTTGGACAGTCCAGTGAGCAGGATGTTACAGTAGTCTAACCTACTGGAGACAAATGCATGGATAAGTCTCTCTAAGTCTGGTTTTGACAGTTTACCTTTGATTTTTGCAATGTTTGTTAGATGGTAAAAAGCTGCAGATGTTATTGATTTGATGTGGTTGTTAAAGTTCAAGTCTGAGTCCATTATTACCCCTAGATTTCTAGCCTGATTTGAAGGTTTTAGAGAGAGAGACTGGAGGTGACTGCTGACACTTTCTCTATGTTTCTGTGGCCCAAAGATGATGACTTCAGTCTTATCTGAGTTTAGCTGGAGAAAGTTGTTTTGCATCCACACACTGATCTGTTGGATGCAGTGAGTGAATCCCCTGGTCCATATTCACCTGCTGCAGTGAGACATAGATCTGAGTGTCATCTGCAAAGTTGTGGTAGGACACATTACTGCTGTGTATTAACTGGCCTAACGGCAGCATGTAGAGATTGAACAACAGGGGTCCCAGGATTAACCCCTGGGGTATCCCACAGTTCAGGGGCATTTCATCTGAGAAATATTTTCCATTTTCAACAAAGTACTCCTTGTCTTCCAGATAGGACTTGAACCAGTTTAGTGCCGTACTAGAGATGCCCACCCAGTCCTCTAGTCTCTGTAAGAGGATCACATGATTCACAGTATCAAAGGCAGCACTCTTTGTCTGGATCAGTGTTCAAGCGGATG
Source organism: Periophthalmus magnuspinnatus (assembly GCF_009829125.3). NCBI lineage: Eukaryota > Metazoa > Chordata > Actinopteri > Gobiiformes > Gobiidae > Periophthalmus > Periophthalmus magnuspinnatus. The sequence continues at coordinate 26,374,952 of NC_047136.2, forward strand.
TCATGAGAGCAGTCATTTATCAAATCTCAAATCACTGCTACTTCAAAATTATATTACTCATGAAGAAATACAAAGTAGTGTTAACGTTACTGTCTTGGATTTATAATTTGACATGGGAAAGACAAACATCAGATAAAACATAAAACCTGTTATTCCAAAGGATAGACCACAAAAAATAAATGAAAAACAAAATCATATCTCAGAGACCAGCGTAAGAAACACAAATGCTCAAATCATTTAACATTGTCTTTATCATAGTGGGAAAAGTAACCAAAGACTACACCGAAGAGTACATTAAATATATTACTCAAGTAGAAGTGTAAGTATGGAGTCTGAAAACTTCTTGGATAAGTATAATTATTAAGAGGTTACTCAATTAAAAGTACTACCCCTCTCTGCCTATTGAGAATACTTTGGGTTGATTGAGAAACTGAAGTGCTTGGAGGTGAACCACGCAATACTGCTATAACCACTCAGACCCTGTGTCGGCCTGGGTTAGATGAGGTGAAGATTGTCCCCCCGTTAACTTTGCTTCTGTTGCACACAAAACTTGAAAACAATGATTCACAACACTACATTGTTTTTGCTAAAATGCTACAAGCTAATTGTTTCATCCAAAGTGTGTCTGGGTGTTTGGCTATTGTTCACGATACACACTTCATGCTAGGCTGGAACAGGCTTTGGATGGAAATCACAGTTCTAGCCTAAAAGCATAACAGTAAAAGTGGATCCTCCAAAAAATAAAAGACTATAAATAACATAATATTTTGTCCTTCTGGTCTGAATGCTCATCTCTGGGAACACTTTATACTACACATTTGCCAGGTGGATTGTGTTCCTGGGTCTGTGTATGCGTATTGTGCCAATATTCCAATTTGGGAGTTTCAAGGTAGCTCCCGACCCAATTTGGCTTGGGAAACAATGTGAGCTGACAACATGTTTGAGGCGTACAGGGCAATAATTTATTGTTGAACTGACAAAAAAGACAACATTTTGTAAAAAAAAAAAAAAAAAAGTACCCTAAGCAACCCTTATTTTACTGAAATTAAAATACGAGAGAATTATTCAAAGTTTTGAGAAATAATTTAAATATACACAACAATGTCTGACAGTTAACCTTTCACAAATTATTATATTGGCGATATACTTGCTCTATATGTTTAAAGGCCCTGTACCTGATTTTTACTGTCTTAAAAGAGCCAGAAACAAAACTAGTTCATCTTTAACGGTTTGCAGTGGTCCAAAATTATTCCTCACTTACCTTATGCATTCTGAGTATCCTAATTATTCATCGTGATGAAGATTTACTGTCACTGCCAACAACTAGCATGCTAACCGCACACTTCCCCGTCATATGCAATAAAAAAAACTATACTTAGATGCAGATAGTACACAGCAGAATAACGTCTTTGTTCACGTTCCTGTCAGTTCCACTCATACATTCACAATGGCTGAATCAACTTTTGAGCGAAACTAAGATGTAAAAATATCCAGACATGTGGGTGTAAAACAATTTCCCAGTCTAAAATATAGTGACAGAAATCTTGCCAACATATTCAGTTCCAAATTCTGTATTAACTTAAGTCGCTCCGCACGTGCGACCATACGGTTGCTCTGAATTTGATTTGATGACTGCGCCTTTTCACACCACATCTTGGCGGAGCAGATTTTCAGAAATATGATAGAACTCACCACGAGAGGAGGTGAAATCTGTATCCAAGCCTTTTACTGATTGCCAATTTACGGCACGAGCTTCCACAGATGCCATGGCTGTTAGGATTATGTATGAGCTCCACACCCCAGTTTACTAAAACACGGAGCCAAAAGGAGAGGGAAATCCTTTACTCTGCGTATGTTGCACGTTATTCATATTAGTATTCATATATATCAACAATGCACCTCAATTGTCTTCTTTGTCTCAAACCAACTGCACAATCATTCATTGTGCCCTTACTAGCACAACCGCAGTATCCCAAAGCATCAATTTAAGGAACACCGCCAAGTTAGTGAGGTACAATGAATTGTGTACTAAGCATAGATTATATAGACAAATTGACGTAGCTAACCTGCTAGTCGCCGCGTTCCAAAAAAGAAGTGAGCATGAGCGCTCTTCCGGCTCCATCGACTCTGGCTCCAATTCACTTTCTATTGAAAAAAACGTTACTCTTCTCTCTGTAACTGCTGCTATCAGGCTTGTTATTTTGGTCCTGGTGTTTTTATTTCGCTATTGTGTCCATAAAACAAGATATGAACATGAATAACAGATGAACCAAGCACTTTGTTTTTCCAAAGTAAGTCTCGTGAGAGTTAGCAACAGGTTTGATTGACAGTGTCGCTAAGCGGGAAGGGGCATCAACAGCATCGCTCTGTATTGGCTCTTTGGTTACTATGATACTCGTGATCGAACTTCCAAATATGTAACTTTGCTTCAAATTTGCTGCTGTAATGACTTGCCTCAGTGAACTTAATTTGACTGGAGCGGAACCCTAAGGATGACATCACATTCAGCCCAGTTCTTTACACAGTCTGTGGTACTGAGAGATACTTTAATGCATAAGTAAAGCAAACCCACATAGTGAAGAGCTGTCCAAGTACGACCTTAAGAAGCTCATGTACCACAATTTGAGAAACACTGAACTACTGTCTCCCGAACTTCTAACTCCAAAGTCCATTTTTCACACTTATTTCCACACATGCACAGCAGCCACGGCAGGTAGCAGAGGATGAATGGTACGAGAGCGCATTTCTTCTTGTTCCCTGAATGCGAGATATTCCAGCTCCTCCCCATCGCCTTCATGGTGGCGGGCCGGTTCGGAGGACAGTGCCCGCTCCTGGCTACAAATGTTCTGCTTTGTGATAAGGATCAAAGCCTCTTTTTTTAAACCCAAGACAAAACGCTGCGCCAGTTGTAGAATTATTGCATGAGGTTGGAGGTGTGCACATGGGAGCGGGGAGATACAGGGAGGTTCAAGGGGGGAATAAATCAGACTCTGTTTACAAGACAAACGACGTGTGAAATATGATAAAATGTAAATTCTTGGTTGTGGTTTATCTGGTGCGGTATGTGACTTGCTTTTACTCTGCTATAGTTTTCTAAAGGGTGGAACTATATTGCTTGGGTGTTGTGCGTTGAAAGCGTTTATGGTTTATTTTTTTCTATATCGTGCAATTCAATGTATTTTTTGTATAGCTTAAAATCACGGCAGCAGGTTCCTCACAGAAAATTGTTAGAAAGTTAGAAAATCAAACAGTGAAACAGTCACTGGTCAACATTCAAAGGAAACAAGCAAGTGGATAATGGTCCCAGAACAGACCCTGTCCTTAGACCCACCTTCTTGGCAAGAAAAAAATAAAAAATAAATGCAATTGCAGCTCAGGTGGTAGAGGGTTTGTCCACTAATCCAAAGGTTGGCCGTTCAAATCTCGCTCTTGGCATAAACATCATTGGTTAAGCGGCCAGATCCACTGACCCACAAGTTGGTGGTAAGATTCCAGCTCTTACAGAATGCTGTCATTGTGTCCTTGGGCAAGACACTTAACCAGCCTTACCCTCAGTGTCTGTGTACAATTCAATTCAATTCATTTTATTTTTGTAACGCCCAAAATCACAACAACAGTTGTCTCGAAGGGCGTTCATGTTTTGGTTGATGGGGGAAACCGGAGTACCCGGAGGAAACCCATCCAGACACGGGGAGAAACATGAAAAACTCCACACAGAAAGGCCTGGGTGACCCGGGGATTGAACCAAACCTTCTTGCTGCATGTGTGTTGCCACTCAGCCACCATGCTGCCTACAACCAAAAACACACTGATGTATGAATGTGTGTGTGTGAATAGATAAGTGTTTCTTCAATGTAAAGTGCTTTGAGAGCCTTGAAGGTAGAAAAGTAAAGTTCTATAAAAATATGTTACCATTTATAATATTTTGACATAATATAAATGTTGTTACATTACCAAGAATATAGGAGTTGCCTGAAGAAGTTTTATATGTCATCCATGCATGTAATCTAGCAGTCTCTCTCTATTCGAAACTGCATTTGGTTAGCAGTACAATTCTGTCCAGTACCACAAGCCTATGTCACCCATGCTCTTGCACAACAGTTTTCCATAAATATACAAAAACATGATACAAAACAATACACTACAACTCCCCAAACCCGATGTGACCCCATAGAAGTGCAACACCCCCTCGTTAACTTATCTATGTAGACAAGCAGGTGACACATTGCCATGACGGACCCCACCAGAAAAGTTACCTACAGTGAACTTTTAATGAAGAATGGTCCCATTGGTATTTTAACAAGTATATTCTTATTATATAATATCATAATCTGCACTATGAGGCTTACTTTAAAGATTGTGCTGAATTTCTCAAAACAAAATAAAACAGATTAACACGTATGCCTGCCAAGTGAATGAATGAGGTAGCACTCCTTTGAAATGCTCTAATCTCCAAGGCTGATTACATTCCTGCAGATTAATCTGATGCAAATATGTTTTAGTCATTGATATCTTAAGAACATATGGAAGAACCACCATTGTGATGTTTAACGGTGTAGGATGGCTTACGTGTGATGTGAAATCTCAAAAGACATGTATCAAGGCCATGTGTGTAGAATACATTAACTCATGCACACAGTTTTATGATCAGTAATCTTAGATGATAGAAGACTGTGGGCTGATACATGTTATGTAAATTTGACTTTAAAGTATGTTATAACCATGTCCTTCCTCACCATATTCTGAGTCGTATCTTAATCATGCATGTTTGACTAACTGTAGTAATTGTCCTGCACTCAGTTTTTACTTACTCTCTATCTCCACCCACGCCGGGTTTTTTGGTTCCATTTTCTTTGGGCTGCAATCAGGGCTTACATAAAAAATGTTTTTTACCACAAAGACATGCAATATTCAGTTCACAAAAGGCGCAATCATAGTGGGATCCAAAAAAGTAAAAAAAAAAAGAAGACAAAAAAAAAAAAAAAGCATAACATGGGAGCTATAATAAAATGTGCACATTACATTAGTTTAACTGGTCCAAATGATCTCACTTGTTGATGCTACACACACATTTTAAACTTCATGCCATTTTTCACTTGGATTCAGTGGATATTCCCTTAATACCCAGCACATTAAAAAAAAAAAAAAAAAAAAAAAAGACTAAAATAAAATGGTGGTTTTTTGTTTTTTTTCATTTTGGTTGTTTTTATTGCACAGAGAAACATGCGTCCTTACTATGAGCAGGCTTGCATCTCCACAAACCTGACTCCTATATGTCCTGGAGGATGAAAAGTTGTCTTTTTGGCTATAATATTCCCCAGTATGGCGTAAAACATATCCATCTCCATAGAGAGTATTCCGGATTTGGTTTTAACTTTCTCTTTCTATACAATCATCCATACTGTACATTTAACTGTTGTAACCTTCCCTCCATCTCTTTTTAACTGGTTTTATATATTTATATTTGATTCTCGCTGTATCGGAGGGATGGGTGTTTGGTCCCATGAGGGTTGGCTGATATCAGAGGCAGGTGTTCTGGATCAGCAGCAGGCCATGCAATGTCAGGCACTCCCCTCCGGAACTACGCATCGGGTGCACGGGTCAGCGACCAGCCAAGGAGGTCGACACTTAGGATAGATAGAAAAATACTCCACACCAACAGCAGCTGCTGTATAAACATAGCAAAAGAAGACAATAGTAGAGAATATGGCCTCAGTTACTGCCAAGTGTTATACCCACTGTCATATATAATGTATTGTTTAGGCTTTTGGTGGATATACCATACTACAGGGGAGTAAAACTCAATTCACAGTGGACCAAAATTAAAAACTAAGACAAATTCCCAGGCCAAACTCAATATTTATTGAAAAATTGACTGTACCTGACATGTGATGTTTAACCTTTTCATATGGAAACAAACTTTAGTTTTGCTTAAACACAAAATCTGGAACAGCTCAAGCTTGATATTGCAAACATATGAGACATTTTATCTGAAATAAAAGATGCATCAGTAGTATTCATTCCTTATTTAAATGAATAAAATAGATTATGTCTCTCTCCGTAGCAATGAATTTGGCTGAGGTGACCAGTAGCTTGGTCGCTAATGAGTGTCAACACAAAAGAGGGGCGCTTGCTGGTCTCGAATGCAGCGTACTAGCAAAGCATTCTGAGATTTGTAGTATCAGTGCTGCTTGCGCTATATACCGACGGGCCAACTTTAATGCACGTTTGATATGATCTCACAGGCCAAATATAATTACACCACGGGCCAGATTTGGCCTGAGTTTGACATATGCACCATACTACATTGCATCATGCCTTTATTGGATTTAAAATATATGTTTGGTTGCCTTGAAATGATAATAATGCCTATTGAGAAAACAAAACATTAGAAGGTTTGGTGATTAGATTTGTGTTAGAGCGCCAACTGCTGATAGCAACTGACGTGAACTATGAGTGAATATTATCCCACTTTTCAATATGAGTCCAGAATTTGCAGCTTCGTTCTTTGGTTTTTCTTGATGTTTTGATGTAAATAATGTTAAGCATGCAAATATAGTGACAAAAAGCTGAGTGAAACTGATTGGATTTGACACACTGATCCACGGTCTGGTAATGGTAGCTGACATGATGCCACATAATTTTGGCTGGAGAAATATCAATTGACTATAAGCATATGGGATGTTTCAAAAGTGATCAACATCAAAGCGATGACTTTTTAAGGTGGGATTTTCAAGTTGAAATTTTGTAAAGAACTTGAGTTTTAAATAGATTTTATTTTATGATTCTGCCTTTTAAAATAAAAGGTTAGTGTGCGGAGAATGCTTGAAGTAGGTCTCTGACTCCCTTCTAAATTTTAGTCCCAAATGTGCAGAAGTTACATTTACTTGAGTAACTTTTTAAATAAATTGCACTTTTCTGAGTACTTTTCTAGCATCATACCTTTACTCCTACTTTTATAATATTTTTATTGAAGTAACAGCACTCTTACTTGAGTAAACGTTTTGATTACAAGTGACAAAAACGTTTTATTTTATTTAGCTAATTCTATGGAGATGGACAAAACAGGATTGGGTGACTTTTTTGATGTGGAGGTAGAAGATGAGCTTAGAATAAAAAATAACACAAAGGTTTCTGGCAGCAGGGGTGATATTGGAAGCGAGAGGGCGAGAAATTGCTGATATTGGAGGTGGATTGAGGAGAATTGATTAAAATGATTTTGAGATGTTGAGTTGTAGGAAGCTTTGAGTCATCTAACTGTTCACATCACTGAAGCAGTCTGACACAGCAGCCAGGTCATTTGGCCTCAGCGGGAGGTATATCTGTGTGTCATGAGCATAGCAGTGAAAGCACATATTACACGGAGAAATAATGAGTCCTAGGGGGAGCATATAAGTAGAAAATAAAATAGGACCTAAAATAGAACCTTGCAGCACCCCACAGGTTATGGGGGCGGAGCAGGAGGTAAAATAACTTATGGTGACCACAAAGGATCTGTCTAAAAGTGAGGCATAAAACCAATCAAGCACAGTATTTCAGATGCCAACCCACTTTTAAACCTGACTGAAATTTCTCAAAGATGTGATTTCTATTCATAAAATCTGAAATCTGGTTATCAACAATTTTCTCTAAAACTTTGGATAAAAATTTAAGCTTTGAAATTGGTCTAAAACTGTGGTGCTTCAGTTAGGTTTCTTTAAAGATGTTACGTCCTGACAGTTACTATTTATGTTACTCTTAGTTCTTGTAGTTTTACTTCAGTAGTATTAATTTGAAGTAATGTTACCCTTACTTAAGTACAATTGTTTGTTACTCTACCCACCTCTGCCGCTCTGTGGTCAGGTAAATATGCAACATGAAAGGGGAAGACGCATAAATGAAAGTGCGTGGGTCATTAAGAGGAGAGAGACCTGAAAGAGCAAATGGAAGAAATGGAGGAGAGATGAGATAATGTGGATCAGAGCTCAAGACAATTGCTTCACACGCTCAAGTACAATACATAAAGTAATATCAGGTGCACTTATTCTGCCAATGAAACTCAGGTAGCTCTGGTTCTATGACTGCACAGACTCAGATCCAGGTCAGGTTCAGACTAGGCCTTCACAACTTAGGTAAAAATCAACAAGTTTTGTGTTTGCAACTACATTTGCGATATATGTTTAAAAGGTAAGATTCTGTCCAGAGTGCACATTGCAAAATACTCTGGGAGCAATAACATTTGAGAGAAAATTGAACTAAAACTAATACAACCATTTCAGAACATGTTTGTAGAGATCTAAGATTTTCCTATAAAAAGGCATTTTATCATCTAAATAACGCAGCCTTTGCGTTTTGATCATTGTGGCAACTCAGATTAATGATTCATTGTGCAGCCCTAGTTCAGGCATTACGTATGAAGCCTCTGGCCAAAACGGATTGAATGTTTTTAGCCCAATGTAAATTCTATTAAGAAGTAAACCAAGTTGGAAAGGCTAATAACAGCATGTCTATTTAGTATCATTAAGGCTCCATTTTAGTATATGGATTTGTGCATTTCAAGTGTAACTTAGTATCACTGCATGTCAAACACATGCAAAATAATAGAAAAAGTTCATTACTGTCTCCAGAGTTGAGCGCATGTACAGTTCTGTTTCTACACATCTATGAGCTCTAAGGAGATGGGAGAAACGATGGACAGAATAATGCAAAAGGATGGACATAAGCCTGCACCTCAAACACTCTCAAACCTCTTATAGGAAAACGTTGATTACTGAAGTGTCATAGTGTTGAAATGATTGGACTCCAGGTGTGTGGGTGATGAGATTCCTGGTACATATAAGTTCAAGAGCCTGAGTAAGAGACACTTCCATAAAAAAACATTTTAATCTCGACAGTAGTATAATTGTCATCAATGTCATCCCCATCATTGTCTATGTCATCAGGGTCCATAATTGATGAGTAATACACTTATAGACTAAACATGCATAAAATAGAACAATGCCAAAACTAAACATAGAAATACTTTACTCACCTCAATGTTGCTGTCATGGTCCTCCAAAGCAGTGGCTGCTGTTCCTGCATTCTGTTTGCATTTAAATACTCATTATAACACACATCCCACAGTGTCATCTAAAAGTTCAAACTCAAACTTTCAGACAGCTCTCAGCTTCTTTCTACACAAGTGCCATAAAAATCCCTCATCAAATTTTGGAGTAAATGCCAAGAACCTCTTAGTGCAAATAAAAAGTGCTTGCATTTGGAGCCACAGTCAATTATAAACTGCAGTAGGACTTCACAGAGATGCCAGCAGAAGAGAAAAGTGCTCTTAGAAGCTGGCATTAAGTTAAAGTTTAATTACAATGCCTTGTATATATAATTATGTCATAGGCACAAAAGAAGGTGTTTTTATGTGACTTTTATTAGGGCCTGAGCACGAATGTGTGAGGATGGTGAGTCAGCAACTAGAATTGTTCCAATACAAAACTGTATTTGTACAATTTGAGGGGAAATCACAAAAATCAAGTAGTAAATAATAATGTATAGACAAGTAAGTGGTATGGAAAATTTGAGGTCAGTGAAACCTAATTATGAGTGAAGACCACTCAAAAATGTATTTACATTGCACCAATGGGAGCCCGGTCCAGAAAAATGTCATTGTAGACAAATTAAATTTAACATCAAAAATAGGTCATGTCAGGACATATAAAAAATGATATTATGGCCCCGCCCTAAACCCGACAGGAAGTCAGCCTTATTGGATCAAACCTGGGATTGACAAAATCACTCATAATCTTTTGACATCTCCTTCAACAGCTTTTATCAAATACACTTCAAACTTGGCCAAAAGACACAAAACCCATGTGCAATAAATGGTTATCTATGAACTTAAAAAAAAAAAAATTAAAAATGTTGGGCGTGGTCAACAAAATGTGAAATTTGACAAATTAAAACAATTCTATCTTTCATAAACAAAGTCGGATTGAATGGCCCCAATGAAGCACGTGTGCCCACAGACAAACCCAACGTAGCGTGTGTTTTTTGATGAGCTGGACAAAATGGATTAAATTATATCTTTAAAAATGACTGTCCAGCTCCCCCTCCAAAGTTACAATGGGCCATTAACATTTATCTCCAACATAAACCGGGAATATTGAATCACATGTCAAGCAAAGGTTTATATGCAGCTCTCCCACTGTGGCGTGCCCTTCTGCGCTCACAAGGGTTGCGAGGGCCCTTTATTGATGCTTGCAGTTTTAATTCAAATAGTTATTTTGATGTGATTGCGAGTAATCTTGCAAGAAGATTCGAGAAACAGACAGTGAACAGCACCTGGGGGAGATGTTAAAGTTGATGAAGCAACTGCAAACCCTCAAATCTGAACTAGACACAGTGAAAGAGGAATTTGAGGAACTGAAATGTAGAATTGTGTTCAAAGAGATAAACCAGCTTGTGGAAAAGCAGGGTGACAAGTTAAAGGTATACTGAGGGAAATTAAGCTGATTATTCTAGCTCACAACACTCAAATGGAGAGAAAGGACAAAACTTAAGAGCTTCAGACTGAACTGGACAAAGTGAAAGAGGAGAGAGGAGCACTTAGAGACCAGTCAGATGAACTGAAACACCAGCTTCAGTCCAAAGATGGTGCTATTGAGGCGTTACAGAAACAAGTCGTGGAAATGAAAGAGATGTTGGAGCAAATTTGAAAAGATTCCTGTAAAAAATCCAAAAAGTGGAAGAAGGAAAAGCAGAGGCTCCGGAAGGACGCTGCCAATCTGAAATCCAAACTGCACAAAAAATCTTTGGAGAATACAGCTCTGACAGAGGAGACTCTCAACTTGAGTGTGCACTGGCGGATCTTAAAACTGTCTGCTCTGGAACATGAACTGGAGGCCAAATAACAAGAGGAGGTTGTGGTCAAGATGTTCCAGCAAATCCAAGAAAAAGACATGCAGGTCCGAAAGATGGAGGAGGAGAAGGATGCTATTTTGTTAAAAGAATTTGCACAAGTCTCAGGCTGCAGTCATAAGGAGCTCGTAATGAAGCAGCCATTTTGAAAGCATAAAATAAAATTCTGTAACTTTTACAAACATCATCCGATTCAAACAAACCCAATGTACTGTTTGTGTATTTTGATGAGCTGGACAAAATGATGTGTAGATGAAAATTGTATCTTTAAAAATGGCTCTCCAGCGCTCCCTGCAAGGTTACAATGGGTAATATACATTTATCTCCAACCTGACAGTGGACATATTGTATCACACGTCAAGCTAAAGTTGATATTCTGCTCTCCCACTGTGGTGTGCCCTTCCGCTGTTGCAAGGGTTGAAAGGGCCCTATATCACTGCTTGCAGTTTTAATTATGTTTTGTTGCTGTATCGGTTTTCCCTTTTTATATCAAAGACTCCCTTTAGTTTGTTGCTCATGGCAAAACTAATGCCACACTTGATACGGCTGAGCGTGGGTCCAGTATGGCACAAATTCTCATGAATTCATCTTTGTCACAAATTCAAGAGAATCCATCTGGACCTCCCACTGTTGCAGTTCAGTTCAGTGGTTCAGACCAATCACAGAGCAGCAGTGTGTTTTGGGCTTAAGTCAAAGGGCGGCCAAACCAAGAAAAACAAACATGGTATATTTTGGTGTTTTTTTTATAGAAAAATGTGCAGAGGGAAGAGTTTTGTGCATTTGTGGACAGGGAAAGAAAGTGTTTTCTCTCAACTGGATTCAATAAATGTTTGATTTCTTGGCTTGTTCCACTGTTGTGACACTTCGACCAATCAGTATTCGTCAAGTTCTGCTTTTTCTCAACCACTTTCAGTGAAAACCATTCCAGTTTGATAAATGTGTAGAACTCAGAGTGCTACACATATCAATCTGGTGTCAGCCAGGTTAAAAACAGTGTCAACTACTTCAACATGGCAGTATATGTTCTGTAGGACCAGGAATGTAAAGCATGTTAATTACTCATTTGGATTTATAGTCCTGGGCACAAGTGACCTAGGGCTGACTGCCTTAGACATGGTTGGCTGTATATGCACTCTCCACTCACACACCATATTCACCACAACAATAACACTCTGATTTAACCACTCTGCCATTGGAGTCACTGCATACTTGCTCTGGGAACCTTTCCATTTTTCAGTGTCCTCAAAATGCGGCATAAGCTGAAACCCAATGAAAGATCTATATCTACCTTTTGTACCCTGCCATACCCACTCTCACCCCTATTGCTCATTAGACTAACCCTAAAACATGACTTCAAGACCAAAATCAGATCTAAACCAGGACTAACATTGGTCTCAGTATTCCATCATGAATAGTTATCAGAAAATTCTAATTATTACCAATCCAATTCTGTCCATTTAGTTTTCTTTTCCCCCTGTGCAAACACCCTTTTAGCCTTGTCTGGGTCTCTCTAGCCCCTGCCAGTATTGCTCCCTCCATATGCAAGGCCACTCTCTTTAAACATGCTAATAGATTCAAACTGCCTTCAGCTTTTTCCCACTGAAGTTATAAAGCTGTGGCTGAACCATCAAACGGCTCTTTCAAGGTGATATCTTATTATGTGCACTTCCTATCTTTCTATGGCCTGTTTATTGCACCTGTGTTATCATCAAATACTGGCAAAATATATGTGGCAATTTGTCCTTTTTATGGCTATACATTCTGTACTTTTATAACTGCGGAAGAATCCAAAGCTGCAAGCGGAGAAGATAATTAGATTGACCTTTTTATTGTGAGATGAAAAAATATAATTAATATGCTTTTTTTTTTGTCGTGAATAACTATGCATTTGTGTTGAGGTGGTGTTAAAAGCATTTTTTTTTTTTTTTATTCCGGAGTGAATTTGAATAAGATTGGTCTGCTATACCACAAAGATGGTTCTATTCGGTTGTTTATGAATAAAATTTTCACCTTTAAACCCAATTATCAGATCAAAATGCTCACCAAGGATCATTTTCGCATCAGTCGGCTTTAAAGCAAATGTTATGGTGATTAAAGACTGGATTCAAGGTTAGAAAATGATTAACAGCAAATTTATACAAGACAGTTCTCAGTAATTCAGTGACCAGTGGTATTGGTTTCAATGTAAGGCAAGCAAGGTCTCATGCTAATTCAAAAACAGCGGTCTGTTGGTAGACGAACAAGTCTTAAAAATCTCATGTGAAAAAAAGAAGTAAAAAGGTCAAAGTTGTCCGTTGAAGTTGTGCTAGCTCACAATTTTCCATGATATAAATTAGCCATGTGTTTCTTTCGGGGCTCCATGTGGTTCATGTAGGTCCACTGGGTAGGTCCTAACACTTTCAACCATAACACCGTGGGAATGCCTGATCTTGTCTGATCTTGGAAGTTAAGTGCGTTGGGCCTGGTTAGTACTTGAATGGGAAGCTGCTAGCAATACCAGTTGTCACAGTGGTGGTTCTAGTGCATACTGCCATTGTGTGGTCAGAGATTTAAAGTGCTGTTTCTGACACTCCATCAGTCTATCCCAGGCATGCAGGTCTTGCCTTTCTCCATGGAGGTGTTATGTCTTTGCCTGGAATGGTATTTTTGTGCAAAACAGTGTTGCTGAAAACAGTGTTAATCAAATAAATAAATATCTTAATGCCAGATTGTGGAACCGGGCAAATCAATGACATGAGGCAAGCAGTCAAAAGTGACGCAGTGCACCTTTAATATAGTTGTATTCACTTACTGCAAACTGTTTTTATTCCACATCTTCTACCAGTCACAACAGAGTGGGTGACGTGTCTTGCCTGAGACACAGTAATACCTACTCCAGTGATGTTTCAACCACCCACCTTCTGATAAGTGGCCAAACACTTAAACCGCTGCACCACTTTTACCAATTTTCCTAAAGTATGATTTAGTTTGGACTGACCACAGTGTCTAATAATTGGTAGCAGTAGCAGTTATGTCCCTGGTGCTTCCATGAATCACCCACTCTGCATTTATAATAATAATGATAATAATAATAATGCATTAGTCTTATAAAGCCCTTTTTTTTAACTGATAAAAGTCGCTTAATAATTTCCTCCATTAGTCGAGGCAAGGCGCGTTTACTTGTATAACACAATGAGTACACAAAGTAATTCAAAGTGCTTTACATAAAAGATGATTCATTATGCATTATTCATTCACTCCACACTGGGTAGTAGTAAGCTAGTATTGTAGCCACAGCTGCCCCCTGTTGGATGTGAGGCTGCAAATCTGCGCCGTCGCCTCCTCCGACCACCACCACAACACCCCCCACCCATCCTCTCCACTGAAAATATTAAAACTATAAAGACTAAACTAGAGAACAGATACACACAACTGGCGTGCTGGTTAATCAGAAGAGTGAGGATGTTTGGAGAGGTGGCCCCAGCGCTGACGGCTCACAGCCCCGCACCTGGCCTCTCCTGAGCATTGACTGGCTGCCTTCGTGTCTGTCAAATTGTCTCTTCTCTATCTTCAATTCAATGCTACTCTGTCTGTTCCTACTGTATCATTGGTTGTTTTTGTTCAGCTGGCATATGATTGGCCGGATGTAGAAAGTGGATGGAAGGATAGCGCAGGTCTGCATTGTTTACTACAGTCACGTAGCAGAGAGAGGAAAATGTGAGCTGACCATGGATCTAACATCTAGCATCTTCTGCATAGTTTATACAATATTCTGAGTTCTGCACAAAATACTGGGCACAAATGGACAGATAGATAGACAGACAGACAGACAGACAGACAGACACACACATATAGACAGATAGATAGATAGGCAGAGAGGTACGTGAGATCTGCTGCAAAATGGTTCTAACCTCGTAGATGTGACAACAAAATGATCACAATGGCACAAAAGCTAACTATTGTGAATTAAAAGTGCTGTTTTTGTGACTGACAGTGTAGCAGCTCAAAGAAGAGGTTTTATTCAACAGAAGAGCTAAAACCGCTAAAGCTACAGGACAAACAGGACTTCTAATTAACATTAACATTGTGACTAGCTATGTGCCTTATGCGATTATTGTATTCACAGCCTCTAAAATACACCAGGAGACGGCAAATAATATCTGCTCTGTGAGGCTTTCCTATGCAGAGTTTTTAGACTTACATTTTCTTATGATCCTTGCTAACACTACAGCCATAGTCTTAGTTTGCCTCTGGAAGGTTATGCACAAACATTTGCAGAGAAGATAATTAACTAAATAGGCCAATAAATATAAGTTATTTGATTTTATTTTTGATTGTAATATTATTTGTTGGCATATGCTGCGTTAGAATTTCTTTGCCCCCTCATTATACAATCTGGGCCCCCCACTGCCCCCCCTATGAATCCGGTGTTTGCCTATTTGTCAAAAAGCAGATGCCTGGGCTGACAGCTAATGCATGCTGGGAGATTGTAGTGAGTGCGCAGTAATTGAAGAACAGCCCAAACATGATGAAGCTGGCTCTTTGTGTTGGAGTAAACCCTTAAAGTAATCATTAGTCAGAGGGAAGCTGCTGATTATGTTCATACATAACAATGCCAGGCCTCCAGTGCCCCCAGCGCTCCACACTCCAGCCAGCACACAGTCCACACAGTCTGCTGGATTTATAGGAGAGTTCTAAATATGTTTTGTAAATGTGACACTCAGTAATGTGTATTCACAGTATATTGTATTTTGTATTATTTCCCTGTGTTTTCTAGAAAAACGTAATCTGCCCAACTGGCCCAAAACCTAACCGATAACCTCTAACCCCTAACCCCTAACCCCTAACCCCTCCCCTAACCCTAACCTCTAACCCTAACCCCTCACCCTAAACCCTAATCCTACCCTGTCCCTAACCTCTAACCCTACCCCCTTTCCCTAAATCCCAGCCCTACCCTCTAATCTGAACCCTAACCTCTAACCCTAACCCCTAACCCTAAACCCTAACGCTACACTAACCCTATCCTCTAACCCTCACCTCTAACCCTGACCAATAACCCCTAACCCCTAACCTTAACCTCTAAACCTACCCTCTAACCCTAACCTCTAACCTTACCCTCTAACCTCTAACCCTAACCTCTAAACCTCACCCCTAACCCATAACCCCTAACCCTACCCTCTAACCCTAACCCCTAACCTCTAGTCCCTAACCCTAGCCATAAGCAATTTGATATTTGATGATCTGTTTTTGTAGATTTTCTGGGATCTTAACACCTCAAGTTAGTTTTGAAATACCTCCTGAACACAGTGATGACTTCAAGATCCAAGATGAAACATGTTAAATACATTTTAATAAATAAAAATAATACAATTATTAAAAAAATAAATAAAAAAAAAATCACTTTTAGCTCTTTATAGTACCTTTTTCATAAGTTGGATTTTTGGTGTAACTTCTTTAAAGACTACAGAGCCATAGGTCTAGATCTCAGATAGTGGAATGCTGTTTTATGCAGGGAAATTGGACCTGTGACCTTCTCACTGTTGTAAATATTGGCACAAGGTCAAACATTTCTATGCATTTAATCCTACGCTGTATATTTATTGGTGCAATGCATATGCACCATAATACAAAATGATGGTACATATGTATATAAAAGCATTAGACCTTAAGAAAATATTCCAAGCATAAAGGAGTTTTTTTTTTTTTTTCAATGTAATTCATATATTTCATCCATTTTGTTAATAGATTGTCAATAGAACACAGCCATTCAGTTCAAGTCCGTGGCCCCACGCCTGCCACTACATACTCAAAGTGCTGATTAGTGGACACAACATAAATCATCTTAGTGCTATTCTATAATTGTTCCCTAATTAAAGTTACAGTATGTAACTTTTAAAACAAAAAATTGACTAAAATAAAAACATGCTTTCTTCATTTTGGTTGTGTTTCTTGAACTGGAAAACACAAAACATACATCCTTACTCTGAGCGGGCTTGCATCTCCACAAACTTGACTCTTATTTCACCTGGAGGAGGGCCAGCTGAAGCTTGTTTCCATGGAAATATTGTTCCTTTGACTATAATATTCCACAGTAGGGCATAAAACATCATTAACTCCCTGGTGAATGCTCTAAGTATGGTTTTACATTTCTATTTCCAATGGAATCATTAAGGTGATGTACCACCTCCAGAAAGTTACGTATTGTTAAATTAAAACACAATTAATCATTTTTGACAGTATTTCTTCTCATTACCTGCTCAAGATGCTCACTTTCACTTTATTTACTAACTTTATTTACGTACTAACAGTGAATCCCTCAACTATATTACACAAAACAGATATAGCACAACACAATATCGACACCACAAAAGACTCTATCATGACATATTGGTATTTGGATATTTGTCACACTGTTGTACACCCGCATGTTAGCAGCGTCTGTCCTCTCTGATGCAACAGACTGCGCCTCTGTGTGGTGAGGCGTGAGTCAGCCTGATCCATTGTGTGACTTGATTATGATTCACAGACACTTGGGGCTGGTCTGAGTAAACACACAGCTCTGTCGTCCTAATACAGGCCCAGCTCAACACGACATGCACCGATACACAACAGGATTACTGCGTCACATCACCACGTACTCCACATCCACTTGGCAAGATGTGTCCACGCACAACTGATCCCCTTCTCAGTTACACAAATACAGAGATTGACCCTGACTCGTAAACAGTAATTGGGGCAAAAATGCTAGCTCACTGTGTCTCAAAGCTAACAGTCGCTTTTATTAAAACTGGAAAAAATAAAATAAACAACCCAACAAAATATAAAGACTACCCAAGTATTTGTATAGTATGTAGAATACTTCAGTTTGTGGCATTGTTTTAATATTTATTATGCCTCAAAATTAGCATTAGCACTGAGACACAAACATGTCTCTTTCTAAACTCAGAAGTGTCCTCCAGTGATGTATTCATTTTATTTGTGTAGTGTCAGTGACGTTTACACACTGCCTCATTTTTAAATATTTATTTTAGACTCTGCAAAAACCTCACAGAGATACAACTGGACAGGAAGTAGTGACTCTAACAGTGAAGTCGCCGCTGTTGTGCGCCAATTGTGTCAGAGATTTGTGTTGAGGTTCATAAAAGATGATCCAAAAATGTATTTAAAAAAAGTCAACAATACTTTGTAAAGTTTTTTGTTTGATTCTTAGTATTAAAGTTTACATATCACACATTCATACTGAACCAAACTTTAATGGTTTATGGACATGAAATCTTCCTGATCTATTACTAAACATTATGATGAAAACTGCAATGGAGTGATTTCTGAGGACTAAGCACTGATGCTTCACAGAAGAAGGCTGCAGGTGTGACTCCCAGACCAGATCAAAACTTTTTCTGTGTAGTGTTTGCATGATTCTCCCTGGTCTGAGTGGGTTTCCTCCGGGTACTCCTGTTTCCCCCATCAGCCCCAAAACATGCATTAAACATACACAACAGGTAACAGCTAACATAGTCCTGACCAAGTCTACCTCAAGATCTGAAAATAGGTCCATATATGGCAGTAACTCAGCTTCAGTGTCCCAGTGGCATTAAAGGATGGGTCAAATGCAGAGAATGAATTTATCTCACAAGGGATTAATGATGTATAATTCCTTAAAGGTCCTATATTATGCAAAATGGACTTTGTGAGCTTGAAGCCATGATATAATGTTGTTACCTCATCATAAACAGACCTGGAGTTGTGCTTTGTTTCATTCACACATGTTTGAGTAACACTTTATTATTAGTCTGTTTACATCTCCAAAGCTCAAAATGCTCTGTTCCACCTTGTGATGTCATGAGGTGGTAGTTTTTAAGTTAACATTTATGTTTTACCTTTAGTTCAGTAGTGATTGGCAACTCCAGGGACGAAATGATCCAAATGATTCTAGTGAAGGTGTATGGAGTTTAAAAACACAGTGGAGCACTTCCTGTATTATCACGTGACATCACAAGGTGGAACAGAACTCAGTCTAAATATGCAGGGTTTGCGTGTTAAACATGTGTGAATGAAATAAACTGCACATCACAACTCCAGGTCTGTTTGTGATGTGGAAACAACATTATAACAGATCAGAAAAGAGCCTAATCTGGTCCCTTTAACTTTAACCTTTTTGATAAGGGACACCATACATTCCTAACATCTTGAGTTGTTTGTTGGTGCTGAAAATTGTTGGTACTAGAGAAGTTTCTAAAGCCCCACTCTTAACTTTGTTGAATGTTGAGGTCAAAAGTTCACTCAGCTTCAGCCGTTCCACACACCACAACTCACACTTGTCCTCGTGGTTCATTTTCACACGTGGAGGCACACCGTGTTCCTCCAAACAGCCCTAATGTCTCCTTTTATTTTAGTTGTCCTTAAATGAGAGAAATGACAAAATGAGAGCAGCCGGGGGACATTTTCCTTTCTTTTCTTTGACAGACTCCAGACTGAGCTAATGGATGCTGAGTGGAAAAAGGCACTGAGTGAGCAGGGCCACATAAGACATGAAGGTGTGTAGTAATTAGTATACTCTAAGTCATTTAATCACAAATACCTTTTTCAACTTAAAGCAACACTGTGTAACATTTTTGAGGCCTGTCACCTTCAAGAGTCCATGGAAATAGAAAGCTAAAACATTCTCCATGGAAATAAATATGTTTTATGCCATATTGTAGATTATTTTAGTCAAAGAAACAACATTTCCATGGCAAGCAAATAAGAGTCAGGTTTGTGGAAATGCAAGCCCACTCACATTAAGGCCACATGTTTTTTTTTCTATTTTTCATTGCCATAAAAACATGCTTTTTTGCCTATTTTTTTGGCTAAAAAGTTACACAGTGGGGCTTTAAATAACATGTTGACGTAAAAGGACAATACAAGACTGCATACTCTTTTAAAAGCTTTAATATAATTTAAAAATGTGAGTTTCTGGAGCTGTAGTTTTACAGTATGTGGTGATGACATTCAGAATTATAAATCTTTTGTTTGATTTTTAGCAGTAGTTTTCTAATTATTTAGTATGAATCAATGAGTCATCACTTTGAGCCGGGTGGCAGTGACTCATTGGCTGCGTGCTTAGTGCTTCAGAATACAGTGCAGATCACTGTATTCTGTTTTTTGGTCCTTGAGCAAGACACGTCATCCACGTTGTCCATTTGAGCATAGACTATCCATTATGTATAAATGGACATAGCTAACCTGCTAGCTGCTTCGTTCCAAATAGGAAGTGAGCATGGGCACACTTCCAACTCCATTGACATGATTTTGGTCTTAAAATGTTCGTATTAACTCACTCTACATCATCCTCATATTGTGTCTTCAAATCAAGATATGAACATTAATAACAGACAAAACAGGTGCCTTCTTTCCCCACCTAGCAACATGTTTGATTGACACTGTTGCTAAGCGCCCGCTCCCTGCTAAAGCAGCAGCGTGTGCAGGAAGGGGCTTTATCTTCATCAGCCTCGCTCTGGATTGGCTCTTTGGTTGCTATGTCACTCGCATTCAGAATATGGAACTCTCCAAATTCACCCCTATAACTGCTCTAGCCTCGATGAGCTTCATTTAACTGGAGCTGAACACTATGGGTGACGTCACACTCACTTAGTCCACTTCTTCACACAGTCTGGGTGTGAGTGATCAGAGATGGAGGTCAGAGGTCAAGAACTAGCGTACCATCTATGAGTAAAGAATGAATGAGCAATATTGTAAAGAGACTAAAGACAAATCCATTATGATTATTTGTATTATTTTCACCAACATTTACTCTTCACTTTTCTAGTAATACCATTCCCAGTAGTCAGTGAGATCTGAAAGTGTTTCCTCAGCTTCCAAACACACATTTTTCCGCTCCATATACTCATACGGAGGGTAACTGATCAGGGCAAACCATGTGGAGTTTCAATGTGGTGCCACAGTTTTGATGTGCTAGTGAGATACATAACACCGCACTGGGCCATTGATAACGCATAAAGTATCATCACACTTCTAATACAGTTCACAGCTTGAGGCAATTATCATGCTATGTTAACACTCCAGGATGGCACATATTGCACTTACGCATCAGTGAGGTGGAAGGCCAAGCGGATCACAGGAGCACGAGGCCGTTGTGGAGCTGATATGAGGGAGCCAGACTGGCACAATCAGAATAGCTCGTACAGTAGCGTTTCATAGACGTAGGACTTGAAAAACATACTGAGTTTCATAAGTTCCTGTTTGAGAATCTGATGAGGGTGTCTGTTTGTGAATGTACCAAAACACGCAGTTTTTTTTTTTTTTTCAAACCTTAACCCAAACTAAGCTCCTTTAGTTTCCATTGTGGCTGCGAGGCTGGTTTATGAAACTGAAATGAGAACTGAAGACTTAAACCTAGTGGTGATAGAACAGCTCATTAGAATTTTCTTAATGTTGTGTTGCTTAATGTATGTGTTCCTCTGTAACCGACAAACTCACAAGAAAAGATTGACTTGAAATTAGGGGAAAAAAAAAAAAAAAAAGCCAAAATGTGATGACTGTATAATTGAAACTTTACAATTTAAATATTCAAACTACCTGCTGTATGCTATAATAATTGAAAAAATTGTAAATTATTATTGAAATCATAAATTAATACAAAAAACAAAGCAAGTTTATGAACAGAAATACTGATTTGCACACAGCTGGCATTATCATAAACACTTTCTTGTTATGATTTTCTCTCAGCATCTTAACAAAGAGCTCTTTCAAATGCACCATCCACAGTTTAAACATGAATTGGATTTACCTTTGTGGCTTATCGCTTATTAATCGCTCCCTTTCATTTGTACTTTTTAATTTGTTCTATCATATGCTCAGTTGAGTTAATTAAAACGGTAACCGGTATATGAGCGTATGTTTAAACACTGCTGATAAGAAAGGAATATATTCTAATTGCATACGATCAGATTAGGCTTGTGACAAATTGAGCCAGACCTCAAACCAGCGCTTTATCTGCGCAATGAAAAAGGCTGAATGAATTACCTAAACGTTAAACTAATCTGTCAGACTCTGTAACTGCACTGAACTGAAATGTAGTATGCAAAATAGTACAGTTTCATTATGTTAACCTTTACTAGTTTGACATGGTAATAAGAATGATATAGTGGGTTAATATATAGCATCAGAAGCATGTACAGTATAAAATTATAATTAATAAAACGGGTATGTTCTGTCCATTTTATGTACCACAATATAACAGATAAAAATTAGGCCTATTATATAGTTAATACTATACATACATACATCCCACCTAGACCTTGGGGTCTCCAGTCTGGATGCTGCACAGATGTTTCTGTACACTATGCCCGCCACTATGCTAAAAAAATAAAATAAAAAAAAACAAAACAACCCTAATTATTTCATACATTTGATGCATGTATATAAAATGCAGAAAATAGTAAAAATTAAGAAAATAAAAACACTGAGATGGTATGTCCAAACTTTTGCCTGGTAGTTGTATATTCGTGAAGGTCAGTAGTTTCAAGGTTCAATCAACTGGCTTCTTTAAAACCAAAAAAGATACATGCTGTTTTGTATTCTCATCCCTTTTGGAAGTACTGGTTTAGTCAAAAGATTTTCCCAAGTCATAGGCTACAAGACGCCATGAAGCAATTACTTCATTTAAAACACCAACTTCAATCTGACATGGCCCTTGTCTTGAGAGTATGTCTTAGATGAGATTATGAATCACTTAAATGAGATGATTAAGTTAAGTTAAGCCTGTGCTTAGGTCATCACTGTCTACAGTCCAGAGTGATGATAAAGGCTCATATCTGTTCCTCTGGCCATAAAACCACTTGGTCATCACATCATATT
Organism: Periophthalmus magnuspinnatus; assembly: GCF_009829125.3. Lineage (NCBI taxonomy): Eukaryota > Metazoa > Chordata > Actinopteri > Gobiiformes > Gobiidae > Periophthalmus > Periophthalmus magnuspinnatus. Next base: position 26,397,671 of record NC_047136.2, read on the forward strand.
ATATCATACAAATCACTCTCAGTTTTACAACAATTTTGAGATTAAATATGTTTCATATTTTACACTAGCTTTGAACTATTACTATCCATGTTACAGTTCATGGGGCAATATCATATTTAACTCACTGCCTTTGGAGTCCTGTCGATCTTCAGATCCACATATGTCTGTGAGCAGCTTCTCCATCATGAACTATGTTAAAAACAAACACTGCTCACGCCTCACAGACGACAACTACAGTCCTGCATAAAGATGAAAGTGACTTCATACAGCTGTGATTTGCAGACGCTGTGCAGAGGTTCAGGAGCAGAAGTGTCATTGAGCAGGTAAAATAAATATATATGCAGATATTTAGCAAATACTATAGTTGTTTGTACAAAGCATAAAGGTAAAAAAAACAAACAAACAATATATACAGCGTTATCTTCATTTTAGATGTCAAAAAGTATTTGAGGCTCCCAGTGTTTTCTTCCGTGGAAACTGGATCCAAATGGCTCTTTGTGTGTTAAAGGTTGCCGACCCCTGATCTAGATCATCACTAAAACCATGAAATCGTGTCAGGCTCATTCTGCTTTATATTTGGATAATCATCTTTAGAACATAAACAACTTGGCCATCATCCCCATTTATTTTGTAATTAAGAATAACAGTATTACAGTTATAGTGAAAGATGTGGGGACACAGATGTTTATGGAATCTTACATATGGTTTCTTTAATACTTACTTTTTTGATCAAACATAAAATATAAAATACCAAAGCTAGGGTGCTGTTTTTATACCCTCACGCATCATGGTTAAAAATGATGGGAGATAGATTTTTTTTTTTCCTCTTTGGCCCAGGGATCCAACAGGGAAATGGGAAGATCTGATGGATTGAGGAGGAGCAGATAATGAGAAATGAAATTGCGCTCTACAAAATGTCATCTTTTCCACTGTGGTCTGAGGAGCAGGGCTGCCATTTGAGCCCGATTGTGTCTACAGATGATTTTCACCTACAAAGACATCAATTCATCTGCTGCTACATTTCCTGCTGGGAGAAGGGAGCTGTGAAAACATGGATTTGAAGAAGCCATAAAGTCTGGTTTAAACTGCTCCTCTGTGATATTTACTGTGACATGGATTACTAATGCAATTGTATGCAATAGATAGTCTGGGAAATAGAGCTGGGCGATAAAAATCTGTAAAGGAACTGTATGTAACCTGTGTTCCTACTGTTTTAACAACCATACTATAATCGCAACTGAACCTGAGTTGCCAGTTCTTGGACCATATAGAGGACACATATGACATTCCTCTTTCTCAAAATATGAACAGGCCTCATGTGAAAGTTCTGAAGCTCCAGAATTCACTCACTGAGCTGCAGAGGCTGCACTAGCACTGATTCATGAATGACTGCAGGTGCTTGGGTTTAGTTAGTGATGATTCAGATCAGAGAGAGTAATTTTAGGTTTAAATCAACTGAATTTCAGCATTGAAACTGGCAACACAAATGAGAGACTCATGTGAGGTGTACTCATGTATACTGTCTAAACCAGACCTGGAGACATCTCCAGTAGGTTAGACTACTGTAGCGTCCTGCTCACTGGCCTCTCCATACGGGCCTTAAGACAGCTGCAGTACATCCAGAACACTGCTGCTCGGGTCCTGACTAGAACCACGAAGTACTTCACACGTGTCTTGTGCTCAAGTCTCTGGCTCCTGTGGCTCAGAGAATAGACTTTAAGGCAGCTCTGCTTTAGATCAAGTCTCTCCATGGATCAGCACCAAAGAACATCTCCCACATGTTAGAGCCACATGAACCATCTCACATGAGGAGGACTTCAGGGACCAGCCTCCTGGTGGTGCCCAGAGTCAGGACTAAACATGGAGAATCAGTGTTTCAGTTTTATGCAGCTAAAACCTGGAACATTCTTCCTGAAGATGTGAGACAGGCCTCTACTGTGACAATGTTTAAATCCAGGCTCAAAACAGTTCTGTTTAGCTGTGCATATGACTGAAAGGTTTGCACTCCTCTCTTTTAATGCTAATTTTATGATTAGTTATGTTTTGATTTGTGTGATTTTTGTGTCTTTCTTATTCTGTAAAGCACTTTGATTTACTTTGTGCATGAATTATACTCATACACTTGCATTACCGTTCTGCTTTCTGATTGGATTATCATCTTGAGAGCCAAAACACCAAATATAACAATTACAACAATTACAATTGTTACCAGTAAAACCTATATTTGATTTAATCATGTCTAACATGTGTATCTAGGGACATGTTTATAGAATAAAAGAAAAAAAAAATCTAATCTTACATTCAGTTCCTTTAAGGATCATTTCCGTAACATGAATTTAATATCCTGGATAAAGCATAACATTGTAAGTTTGTTTCAGAACTTTTTTTAATCCATATTTGATCTTCTAATCTCATCAGCATTCATCTGACATCTCCCAACATTGACAGTGTGATCCATTAGCTCCGTACAGCCCCTTCCAACCTATCCAAACAGGCCCCAGGAACAGTTCATTATTCTAAACCGTGGCCTTATTTTGGGGACGAAATCGTGTTTGCTCAACAATGAAATACGTATTAGTGCTTCCGACGCAGGACATTGTGATTGACAGGATTACATTTACACAAAGCCAGCGGTTAATCATTTCTCCCTGCACCGCAGCACACAGGCTACAATTGTTCCCCATTTTGAATTAAGTACAATTACATGCCATAATGCAACGTGAAAGCCTGGGTTACTCAAAATAATGGTGCAAGTTTTTTTTTTCCAAGGTTGTTTTTCAAGTGGACATTGGGGAAAATATGAAAACGCGGATGTGTTCTCAGCATGGCCGTTAAAGTAAGTGGGTTTTGATTTGGCTACAAAAAATGTCCTTATGTATAGTTTGTTTTTTTCTATACTTTCTTTCTTCAGTGACAGAGCTATATCTGCAGTTACATCACGTAGATTGGTCAACCGAAGGACAGTTCAGTCATAGAAATGTATTTCACATTTCCTGTAAGAAGATAACATCCAGCCCTACTGAAACTAATCTGAAACTTGCTGTGCTCAATGTCAGATCTTTATGTAACAAATAATTTTTAATTAATACTTTTATTTCTTCTTTTATTCTCGATGTTATGTTTTTAACCGAAACATGAATAGACAAAAACTCAGGTAATGCAGTTCTAGTGGAATCAACTCCACCCAACTTCTGAAGCACGAACAAACAAAAAGGATGAGGTGTGTGTGCTTTTTTTTAAAGAGATAAATTAGTGATTCAGGTTGCTACTCTACTTAGTCATATACAAACCTCCCCAGCACTGTCTGAGTTTTATTGATGAATTTACTGAGATGCTTTCAGTCATATGCTCAGACTCTGATGGTTTAGTCATTACAGGTGATTTTAATGTACATGTGGATAATGTGTTTGACAGAAACACTAAAGAGCTCAGTTCTGTCCTTGAAACCTTTGGTCTGACTCAGCATGTCAGCGAGCCCACCCACAACAGAGGACACACTCTGGACTTGCTCATTACAAAAGGAGTGAATATTGCAAATGTCAATGTGGTGAATGTTGCTCTGTCTGATCATTTTTGTGTCTTTTTTGTTATTCCCAAACCAGCGGCTGGTCCTGCAGTTGCTCGAAGGAGACACATAAATGATAACACAGATGCACTGTTCATGGAAATGATACACTTTGAAAATGCCTCATGTTCTAATTTTGATGATTTGTTGAACTCTGTGACTTTAAGTGGTTTGGCTCAAGGCATTAAAAATGCCATCAATTCCACAACAAATAATAACAATGCACCCACCTAGACACTTAGAGCTGACTCACTTTGCACCTGTAACTGACAAAACTGTCCAAGAGATTGTCACCAGTCTGATTCATCTACATGCTGCCTCGATGTGTTACCCACTAAACTTCTAAAGTCTGTGCTCAACAGTTTGCTGACACCACTCGCTTGCATAGTCAACTTTCCCAAGAGCTTTTGAAAGCTGTTATGTTATCAAACCTCTCCTAAAGAAGAGCAGTCTTGATGTCACAATATTGAACAATTACCGACCAATCTCAAATCTGCCGTTTCTAGGCAAAGTTCTTTAAAAAGCTGCTTACCAACAGCTTATTAACTCTCTCCAAATGAAAATCTTCTTTGATGTTTTCCAGTCAGGTTTTAGACCCACCACAGCACTGAGACTGCTCTTATCAAGGTGACAAATGACATCCGCCTGAACACTGATGCAGTCAAAGTCTTGATCCTGTTAGATCTGAGTGCTGCCTTTGACACTGTGGATCATGGGATCCTCTTACAGAGACTGGAGGACTGGGTGGGCATCTCTGGTACGGCACTACACTGGTTCAAGTCCAATCTAGAAAACGGAGTACTTTGTTGAAATTGGAAAATGTATATCAGATAAAATGTCCCTGACCTGTGGGGTGCCCCAAGGTCAATCCTGGGACCCCTGCTGTTCAATCTCTACATGCTGCCGCTAGGCCAGTTAATACACAGCAATAATGTGACCTACCACAACTTTGCAGATGACACTCAGATCTATGTCTCACTTGCAGCAGGTGAATATGGACCAGTGGATTCACTCTGCCACTGCATCCAACAGATCAGTGTGTGGATGCAAAACAACTTTCTCCAGCTAAACTCAGACAAGACTGAAGTCATCATCTTTGGAGATGATGACTTCAGGCTTCCAGAGTCAGGACTAAACACGGGAAATCAGCGTTTCAGTTTTATCCAGCTAAAACCTGGAACATTCTTCCTGAAGATGTGAGACAGGCCTCTACTTTGACAATGTTTAAATCCAGGCTCAAAACAGTTTATCTGTGCATACGACTGAAAGGGTTTTATTCTGCACTCTTCTGTTTTAATGTTCATTTTATAATGATTATTTGTGATTATTTATGTTTTGATTTGTGTGATTTTAATGTCCTTCTTATTCTGTAAAACACTTACCTACGAATTACTTTGTGTACGATTTGTGCTATACAAATAAACTTTCCTTGCCTATTCCAGAATGTTACTCCAGAATGTTATTTCAAAACATTATTTCAGAATGTTATTTCAGAATGTTATTTTAGAATGTTATTTCAGAATGTTATTTCAGAATGTTATTTTAGAATGTTATTTCAGAATGTTATTTCAGAATGTTATTTTAGAATGTTATTTTAGAATGTTATTTTAGAATGTTATTTCAGAATGTTATTTCAGAATGTTATTTTAGAATGTTATTTCAGAATGTTATTTCAGAATGTTATTTTAGAATGTTATTTTAGAATGTTATTTTAGAATGTTATTTCAGAATGTTATTTCAGAATGTTATTTTAGAATGTTATTTCAGAATGTTATTTTAGAATGTTATTTTAGAATGTTATTTTAGAATGTTATTTTAGAATATTTTTTCAGAATGTTATTTTAGAATCTTATTTTAGAATGTTACTCCAGAACGTTAATCTTGATTTTATGTTTTTAACAGAAACATGGCTCGACAAAAACACAGGCAATTCTAGTAGAATCAACTCGAGCCAAGTTCAAATTTGAATCTGAAACACGAGTAAAGACAAAGGGTGGAGGTGTGTGGGCGTTTTTTAGAGATAATTTGGTCACTCACAGGTTGTCATTTGGGGTGTTTTCATCTTTTGAGTATGTTTCTTTCCTAAATGGAGCTAAAACAATCCCTTTCTATACTCCACTTAGTCATATACAAACCTCCCCAGCACTGTCTGAGTTTTATTGATGATTTTACTGAGATGCTTTCAGTCGTGTGCACAGACTTTGATGGTTTATTCATTACAGGTGAATTTAATGTACATGTGGAAAATGTGTTTGACAGAAACACTAAAGAGCTCTGTGACTTTGAGTGTTTTGAATGTTCTGGACACCATTGCCCCGATGAAGATTAAAATAGTTAAAGATAAGCAGAAAGTGCCATGGAGGAATGATGACTTGGTCAGGGCACAGAAAAGGGAGTGCTGAAGGGCCGAGCGGAATGGAACAAATCAAAGCTCCTGGTTCATTAAGAGATTTACAATGAAAAGATGCACATGTACAACCACAGTTATTATTATTATTGGAAGTTGCTTTAACAACTCTCGTGTCTTATTTCCAACAGTAAAAAGATTAACAAACTCTCCAGCTCAGCTGCCATTAGAAATAATTTCCACATCTAAGTGCAATAACTTTGCAGTATTCTTTCATGACCAAGCAGTCACCTAGACACATAGAGCTGACTGACTCACTGTGCACCAGTAACTGGCAAAACTGTCCCAAAGATTGTCATCAGTCTGAGTTCATCATGCTGCCTCTATATGTTACCCACTAAACTTCTAAAATCTGTGCTCAACAGTTTGCTGTCACCAATCACTTGCATAGTTAACATGTCTGGAACATTCCCCAGAGCTTTGAAAACTGCAGTTATCAATCCTCTCCTGAAGAAGAGCAGTCTTGATGCCACAATATTGAACAATTACTGACCCATTTTAAATCTGATGTTTTTGAGAAAAGTCATTGAAAATATTGTTTACTAACAACTTACTAACTTCCTCCAGTGAATAGCTCCTTTTATGGATCAGGTTTTAATCAGGCAGATCTCATCATAGCACTGAAGCAAATGGCATCCTGAATGCTGATGCACGCAAAGTCTCAGTCTCGATCCTGTTCAATCTGAGTACTGTCAATCGTGGGATCCTCTTACAGAGACCGAGTGGGCATCTCTGGCACTGCACTTACCTGGTTCATGTCCTAACAAGAAGAGAGGGAGTACTTTGTTGTAATTAGAATTTCTGTCTCAGATCAGATGGCCCTGATCTGTGGGGTGTCCCAGGGATCAATCCTGGGACCCCTTTTGTTCAATCTCTTTAGGCCAGTTACTATCCAACAAACAACTTTTTCCAGCTAAAGCCAGACTAGACTGACTGTCATCAATAACATCTGCAGCTTTGTACCATCTAAAGCCTAGCCTAGCATCAAAGGTATAACCAGACTTGAAGAGACTTATCTGTATGTTTGTCTACAGTAGGTTAGAGTATTGTAAAGACCTACTCATTGGCCTCTTGAAACGAGTGTTAAGACAGCTGCACTACATCTAGAACACTGCTGCTCAGCTTCTGACTAGAACCAGAAATTATGAACACATGTGTCCTGTGCTCAGGTCTCTGCACTGGCTCCTGTGGCTGAGAGAATAGACTTTAAAGCAGCTCTTTAAAGCAGACTTGTATAGTCTCTCCATGGACCAGCACCAAAGTACATCCCCGACATGTTAGAGCCACATGAACCATCTCACACTCTGAGGACTTCAGGGACCGACCTCCTGCTGGTGTGAGACAGGCCTCTACTTTGACAATGTTTAAATCCAGGCTCAAAACAGTTCTGTTAAGCTGTGCATATGACTGAAAGGGTTTTATTCTGCACTCTTCTCTTTTGATGTTAAATTTATGATGATTATTTATGTTTTGATTTGTGTGATTTTAATGTCTTTCTTATTCTGTAAATCTGTTTGAATTACTTGTGTACAAATTGTGCTATACAAACACAAATACACTTTTTTTTAAAGACCACATAAAAATCGTTAACTAGGTGGTAATTAATGCATATTAAAAATGTCCTTAGCACCTATGTGATGCAAAAGTATGACTAGAAAAACATTTGTTAAATACATACAAAATAAAATATGAATAACATTATTAACATAAAGATCTAATTAACTACTCAACATCCTTATTACTACTAATTAGCCATTAATATGCAGTCCCTAAAGTAACATGTTGTTTGTTTAGAGGTTTTATAGATATTTCAGCTGAATATAAAAGGAAGTGTTGCATTGCATTATTAATTATTATTATTATTATTATTATTATTATTAATATTATTATTATTATTATTATTATTATTATTATTATTATTATTATTATTATTATTATTAATTTCAACCTGCCTCTCAACCATCAAAATCATTAATTCACACAACAACTGTACCAAATTCCCAGCTGATAAGATACACTTAAATGGGTTTGGAAATACCTTCAGTGACTAGAATATGTGTGTAACTCTAGATACACAGATACACGAGAGAGAAAATGACTTGCAGTACTCACAGCGCCACTTTTTAGCTTCTTTTGACCTCATATCTGCTACACTTTTGAGTACAAGTAATTACACTTCATCATTCCAAATTCTTCAATGCCGCGCAAACGCAGGATTATAGAAAATTTCACACATTTAAAACCCACAAAGAATTCCTCCATTTATCAAGGTCTTGCGTATTCATTTCTAGCCGTCTGATCATACCTTTTTACTAGTACCCGCAGCAGAATGCCATGTAATTATTGTAATGATTCCTTTCAGTCATATACTTCTAGTCTATCTTCTCATGGGTGAAATTAAACTCTTTCGCTGTTTGTCATGTGCCACGTTTTTGCACTATTCATAAGTATTCCCATCCACTAATGTTCCCCGCTGCGCACTTACAGCTATGAAGTAGATCGGGGCACGTTCATAGTGTACTCCATCAATGATAATCTCCAATAATAATGCGGTATATGTGCACTCGAGCATCTAATGGCACCAAAAATAAGAAGATTTGCGGAGGACAACGGCCTGAAGAGACACAACTCCGGCTGTAATCGTGTCCATAAAAGCTAGCATCACTGACAATTTGCCACAACATTAGCCCCATTACAATAGAATGGAAGTAATGACATTGCTAATTGAATTGTTTGGATGGATTAAAGCGTTTGCCGGAGTACGTGTGGAAATCCGTTTTTCATACAGAAATATTGTTTTGAGGATGTTTTATACTAGGACTTGGGAATCTTGGTGCAAATATCTGTGTATCCCTCTATCAAAAGTCCAGATTCACACACAAGTAGACACCTCTGATGACAACAAAACTGTAGGAAAAGTTCATTTTTAATAAGTAAAGTTTGATGTTGATTTGCTAATAAATTAAAAGGACCTTCAGCAGATTTTTACTGTCATAAAAATTTGAAAAAAAGGACAAATTCATCTTAAATGGTTGCAGTGATCAAAAGTTATAATCACTTTTCGTAACTTTCCGGGGCCAGAGTGGAGTTTTGACGTCAAAACTAGTGTGCTAATAGCGAACTTCCTGATTCTCTATGATAAAACACTTTATAATTAAGCAAGGCAAGTTTATTTGTATAGTACAATTTGTACACAAGGTAATTCAAAGTGCTTTACAGAATAAAAAAGACAACAAATCAAAACATAAATAATCTCAAATAATCATCATAAAATTAACATTAAAGGAGAAATTTGCAGAATAAAAACCTTTCAGTCATATGCACAGATAAAATATAACAGTTTTAATAAGATTCAGACAGCACGGTGGTCTCATTTTGACTCAAAGAGCTGTTTTTTTATTATATCTGTAGATATTTTCTCTGTCATCACAAGTGATAAATGTTTGTTCCAGTGGCAAAGATTTCTTCAAATGTTACTCACTTCAGCAGTACAAATGTTCAAGATTTGTGAAGATCTGCCAAAGTGGATTTTTGAGTAGGTGCTTGGAGTAGAGTCACTGCTCCATCACACTGAATGGATCATGGCATGTCGATGATTTGATGATTTAATTTAGATTGATTTGTTCTTTTGTTAGTAAACACACCCTCTCAACCTCAGATGGAGAGGCTAAAGGTTCTGCTGCAGCTGTGGAATAGCACATGTTCCAGATGTGGTATAAAACGTATCAATCTAAATGGAGAATCTTCCGACACATGGTTTTAACTTTCTGTTTCTCTACATAATATTCTTTTAATTTAATTTGGAAATGTCTTCGTAAAGATGCGCAACAAGCTAAGAGACTTTTTTTTTCTGTGCTGTTTAGTTGTATATATGACTGAAATGTTTTTATTCTGCACTTTTCTCTTTTAATGTGAATTTTATGATAATTATTTATGCTTGTATTTGTTGTGATGTGATTTTAATGTATTTCCTCTTATGTAAAGTACTTTGAACTTTGTGTACAAGTAGTAATAAACTTGCCCTGCCAAGTCATCAATTAATGTAGTAGTCAGCTGGTCACAATTACTCAATTTAGCAACCTTAAACAGCAGAAATGCACATGTACTAAGGTGGCGTCTGCCGTCTCAGTTCAGAGTTTCCAGTGGCTCATCACTTCTTCTCACACCTCATTTACCTCTCACTCCTCTACAGCCTTAAGTGTCCTTCCTGTCAGCACGGCTAAACACGTGCGCGGGCTAAACATGTCAGCATCCCAGCTAATCATCCAGAACATTAACAGGCTAGCACTGCACTAAACGTACTACTGCAAAACATTAGACTGGTCCCTCACAGAGAAATGGATTTACCCAAGGCCCGAGGAGGAGCAGTCACGCAGGGGATGAATGGATTATAGTAGGGCCCTTTGGATCATTTCCACGGCACTTGAGGGGATTCCTGTCAGAATTTATCGCCCACATAACCAGACTTTAATGGCGGTACTGCCCATTCATTTTTACAGTTATTAATTGTAAAGATTTAGATCCTTTGGCTGTCATTGACAAAGGGTAAGTTCTCACGGACACCTGCTCTGTTTAAAATATGAGTGATGAACAAGAACAAAACACATGAAACTACACTGATCAGGGTCTTTTATGTTGTTTCGGTGCATCAGCCCATTACAGATATTATTGTCACATAACGCATTACAATAAGCATGAAATTAACTGTATTTGGACTTTAAGAATTAGGAGTTTTTCCTAGAAGATATTGGGAAAAAAAATTGACATTTAACACCAATATTTTTTGTAATCTGCCCATGCCCCTGCGTCCCCACTTGGCGTTCCCAGTCTTGTTTAAACTCTTGATATCAACATTGGCCATTTGTACTTGTCTTAATGTATTCTCTTGCACTGTTTTTGTATTGCTTTCCCCATATATTGTGCAGGTAAAGAACTTTGGGCAGCTGGCGTTGTTGTAAATGTGCTACTGAAACAAAAGTGACACATTAATATTGTGTAAAATGCATTTAGGCTTTAGATAGCAAAGGGCACAAGAATCAACGCCCGCCAGAGCACTGCTGAGTGAAATATATAAAATGAGGCTTAAAAAAGTATCTGTTAGCATTCATAAGGTTTATCAATAGCTACAGATGTGAGATGCTTCGATATGGAGGATGAATGGGCTTTAAAAAACAAGAGGGACACTTCCTGGATTACCAATGCATGACAGTCTGATGAAAAAGAGTGTTGTTTTGATCTCTAGAGAGGAAGATGACCTGAGCATAAAGCACATCAGGTATCTTTTTGACCATAGTACCTTTAAGCGAACATAAACCATGAGATTCCATTGCTCAAGCTTCCAAAAATAGTTTTAACACTCTGAATAAAGTATTTAAATGGGGACTGTAACTGCCTGATTTTTCGCACTTAGCAAAACTCTAGTTGTACTTTAAGAGAGCGGTGGAAGCAGTAAGTTGCAGGCCTTAAACATTCAGTGGGGAGTGTTTTATTTTGTCATATATTGAATAGTGCAGTGTGTCCATGGGCAGTTAGTGTGCTGACTCAGAGCAGATGTGCGCTAATGGGCCTGGCTCCACGGCTTTGTTTACACTCCTTTATTTCCAGCACACAGACTCGGTGGCGAATGCAGGTTCTCATATGGCTGAGCAAGAGGAAACAAAAGCACTGAATATACGGCACACAATGAGAAAAGTTTTAGCACTTTATGTAAAACTATTTATATTGTGTAACAAACTGAATCGTGTAGAATAAACTAGAGAAATAACTAGTTCAAGAAGAGGGGAATTTATGGGAAACAATAATATATCGTGGGTAAAGTCGGAATTTTTCTTCAGTCCTAATGCTAAGCTTCTCCTGCTACTACTTGTACTTGCTTGCTACCAGGACCTATCACAACTGATTTTTTTCATTTTCAGTTTATGGACAGGCCTCATGTGAAAGCTCCAGCATTCGCTCATTGGGCAGAGGCTGCACTAGCACTGATTCATGACCGGATGCAGGTGCTGGGATTTAGATCAGACTTTAAGGTTTAACTGGATTTCAGCATTGAGACTGGCAACCCCAAATGAGAGACTCTTGTGAGGTTTATTCTAATTTCTGATTGGATAATTATCTTGAGAACAAAAGGCCCAATTCATACCTAAACAACAATGCTTTTGTAATTAAAAATAGATCAACATTAAGTGTCAGACCTTTGATTTGAACATGTCTACCTCATATCCGAGGACACAGTTAGCTCATGTTTATGGAGTTTAAAACTAAATGTTGCATATGGTTCCTTTAAAAATTTGCGTTTATCTCATGTGTAGTTATTCACAGAGGTAAAAAGGTAAATTATAGTTCACTTTGCATTTTCAAAGACTTCCTAAAGTCCATATGAAGACTTTAATACCTGCTTGTCTCCGTAGCTTTATAAAGGGCAGGTCTTAACTCTCTAGAATCACATTTAGAAGATGTAAATGCCGCTGGGTCCAATCAGAGCTTCAATTAGCTCCTTTAAGTTCTCCTAAATGAGTCCCTAGGGCCCTGGGCTTATGCTCCTACTGATCACTGGCTTTTCCACTTTCAATCAGCACTGTTTGTTTTGCCTTTGTAGAAGTGAAATGCAGCATTATAAACCAGATTAAAAACATTGTGATCTCTTGTCATGCTATGTGCTGTTTAATGGGATTACACAATGAAAATATATTCTGCAAATACTATTGGTAAATTGTCCCCCTCTATTTGGTGCACATCAATATTGTCTAATTTGTCTCTTTCTAAACTTTTGACTGGACCTTATCAACTGTTAAACATCCATTTGGCAGGAAAACCAAAAAGATGTTTAAAATAGTAAAACCAAAGAATATATATTTATTTTGCAACATATTAATAAAGTAATGCAAGTGCAAATGTGTGTAAACCACTGTGAAAATTCTACCGTTTCTCATGGTCTAAATGGCCCTATTTTTTTCCCCACTTGCTTTCCGGGAAACCTCCAAAAGTTGTTATTAAGCCTCCTACTGCTAAATGCACACCCCATGTACTTAAGCAGAGCCGAGCTGACTGGTCTAATCCCTTCTCAAACACTACTGGCTCTCCATAATGATGACTTAAGTGGATAACGGTCCTCTATGGCTCTAGGAACAGACAATGTGGTAAATTTTGGGTCAGCCCGTTCCAAAGTTTGTACCAGTGGGGGTTGTAGTAAAGCCGGTAAAAGTGTTCTGCAGTGAGGGGGAAAATATCTCTCAAATATGATCAGTTTGTGTATGGGATAAATTATATTAAAGGGCTTGTACCTGATTTTTTCCCCATGTATTTGACCTATAATTGTCTTGCCCTAGTGCAGACATATTATATAAGCAGCTCTTAAGGACAAAATATGTCAGCTGTCTCTATCTAATTATAAAGTGTTTTATTGTCCAGTAATCAGGAGGTGTGTTAGCATGCTGGTTCTTGCTTGCTTTACTGTGATGGCAAAACTTCACTTCTGGTCTCTAAAAGCTCTCATCGTGGTGAATAATTATGATGTTTGGAATGCAAAAGGTGATTGAGGAATAACAGGCTGCCGTCATGTTTTAAGAAAGTAAAAATGAGGCACAGCACCAGGCCCGGGTGCAGACTAAAGGGTGCATTTGAGTTTCATAGAGGTCCAATCATAACGCACTTCCATTAAGTGACATGATTTGAGGCGCCTGAAATGAGGGTGCAAACATTTTAAACAGAGTTTGCAATGCACCCTTTTGCACTACTGTAGTACTGTATAAGTAAAGTATTACAGCTGGCTCATTATGATTAGTTTGGCTTGTGATCTGTAATACTCTCTGTAATACTCTGTAATATTCTCTCTAATACTCTCTGTAATGATTTCTGTAATACTCTCTGTAATACTCCCTGTAATACTCTTTAATATTCTCTGCAATGCTCTCTGCAATACTTTCTGAAATAGTCTTTGTAATACTCTCTGTAAAGATTTCCGTAATACTCTCTGTAATACTACCTGTAATACTCTCAAATTCTATACTATCAATCTAGTATGGCTCTTGCTGAAAGCTGACAGGACATTCAAATAAATACTTCAAGCTGATTGTTCAAAGCGTTACAACAGTGAAATAAGATGAAACGTCAAAATTTGGTAATATCCAGCTGAAAGAGAAGTACAGACATCTTTCCCTTCCACAAATGCACAAAGCGCTTACCTTCTGCTCAGTTTTCACCAACAAAATAGCCAGTGTTTTCGCTAGAATAGGCTGAAGTGTGTCTGCCTGCGTCGCCATGTTTGTTTCGGTTTGCTTCAGTGCTTCACCTTTGGCTTCTGCCCAAACCACAATGCTGCTCTGTCATTAGTCCAGTGTCTGACCCACTGGCGGCGGGGCCCTATCGTACCAGCTGTGCAAGGTAAGGTACACTGTGACTTGAATTTGATAAATCACATTATTGAGGTCTTTTAAAAGTCCTCAATAAACGTGGTAGTATAGTTGTAGAAAAGAAAAAGTTCCTAAACCCTAAAAGATAAGAAAAATAACTGACGGTCACGTTTATTTATATATATAACTAAAAAATAAAAAATAAAAATACTGCCAAATATTTACAGTGTGCTGATGGAAGTGATGAAAGTCTATTGATTGTCCCACTTGGTGACAGATTAAAAACCAAAAGGGTTATAAAATTGAATTAGAGAGAATTTCTACCTATTTCACATAAACATTAAATCAATATCAATTTCAAGCACGCACTGTTAAGATATCCTTTATTTTGTGCCTCGGTTTTGCCCAGACATACTGTACACCTGAGTTCTAGTGCGTCTAATGGAGGTCAGAGAGGATTGCTCTAAGGCCAAAACATTACATATATTTGAAATCAGAAAAAAGTAGCATCTATATTTCTGGTAACAAGCTTGGTTAGTCTGAAAACATCAAAAGTATGAAGAAAACTGAAGGGGATTTGTGGGTTACACTTTTGGCCTAACCTTAGCATTTTTAACAGCAATATATGGAAAATGTGTTCTTTTCATGATAGTGTTCTATGTTGGAAGTTTAAAAATAAAAGTAAAAACAAAAAAACAAAAAAAAACTTGTACAAAGTAATCCAGAACACACTGTATTGTGTTATCAGTTCACCTCAGATCACCCGTGAGGTCAGTGGATATAATTAGCACCGGTCACAGATTGAAATAGCATCTGTATTCACACCCACCTGTTGCCTTTCAGCCATAAAATCAAACTACGGAAGAAGTTAAATGAGAACTCTAAGTAACAGCCACTCTGGGTCAAACTCGAGCACAAGGCATTCGAGGCTATAGTGAAAGTTCCACTATTAGCTGTCCTTAGGGTCAGCACTGGAGAATAACATTTGTAATATGGGCCAAAGCTCTCGCCCAGAGTTGCACTTGAATCAAGAAGTAACAACCTGTTTTAGTGGGCCTCTGACACCCCTGAGAAACAATCCACACCGAACATCTGTGTAATAATGCTCCTGTCCTGGTCGCTATAGTAACCCTGGGATTTGAAAAACATTAAATCAAGTAGATTATTTGTCTAATGTTAAACGGCATTTGCGGGCTTCAGCAATAACCCATAAAATAACAAATTATGAAATAAAAACAGAAAAACAATCAGTGTGTTGTATTTTTTATTTCTCGCACTGGTAACTGATTGTTTAAACACATGTACTCTCTGTGACACTCAAACAACTGTATCTAAGTTACAGTAAAATGCATTATGCAGCTCTTAGAGTCAAAATGAGATCACAGTATGTCAGCTGTCTGCATCTAAATATAAAGCATTTTTGTTGCAGGAAATCTGTGTGATATTAGCGTGCTAGTTGTTGTTAGCATTACAGAAGAGAAGATCTCGCCTGTAGAACTTTGATACGGGAACTTTTCATACAGAATCTCATGAATGTCTAAATTGAAAAACTGGCAGCACTAGAAATGAAATGTGAAAGAAAGCTGTTGGTTATTTTGCTTCTCGTATATATATATATATATATATATATATATATATATATATATATATATATATATATATATATATATATATATATATATATACTGGCTGATGGGGAGTTTTTCCAGTATATTTGTTTAAATGCCAAAGTGGGAGGCTGGGGTTGTTGATTCATACTTCCACCTTACTATTTACAGATGAAATAAAACTGTGGCTCATGTGGCTTTTTGGCATTTTTAGTGGCCTGCAAGCTCACATTGGAGGAAAAAAAAAAAACAATTAAACTTTTTGGGAGCCCAAATGATGCTCCTTTTTTTCCCTCTTACCACTCAGGGCTCCCATCGTATTTTTACAGGGTACTCATGATAAAGAGAGTCTGGTACTCTCAGTGGGCTCTCCCTGTACAAATAAAGATAAATTAAAAAAATATTGTGATGGCAAAACTTCATTGTGGGCTCTGAAAATTTTGAAACACACTCATTAGCTTTTTCGAAAGCTAAGAACTCATTGCAAAAGTGAGGAATGACTTTGGACCACTGCAAACCATTTAAAATTAGTTTTAAAAAAAATGTTTTTAAGACCTTTAACTAACTATATGAAGATAGCACAGACTGACCTAATGATCTTATGGACAGTGTGTGACAGAACATCGCTCATGAAATCATTGCAGATTTTGTTTTCATAAAAGTTCTGCATAATATTCTGGCAAGTACTTATTTAATGACTTCTATCACCCTGAAAGTATTCTGGGACTTGTAAAGACATCTTGGCCCATAGTTTCCACACTCTTGAGTCTGTGGCTATTGCCGGGGCCTGTCCCTCCAACAGCGAAGTCTCTAACAAGTGTGAGACATGCGTTCACACCTCAGGAGGAAATGGCCGGACGGTGGAGGTGGTAAGAGTGATTGGTACAAAAGGGACTTTGATGGATGCTGGTGCGAGAAGACAAAAGAGACATGTTGTCCGTAACTTCAACAGCAGAGGATCTTGAATTATTGAGTGTGTAAATGACATCCATCAAACTCGACGGACAGCTTCAATGGGCTGATACTTAGCTGCATGTCGAAAAGGAGCAGAAAAGTGCCATGACCTCATGCTTCTGAGATTAAAAGATCAATTATTATGATGTATAAGACATAATGGAAAACAAACAGCACTGAAGAAGGAGAGACTGAGATGCTGTAACAGAGAAGATGGTTGAAACAATGGAGGGCATTCATATTCTGCAATTTGATGCTCATTTTCAGATGAAGGGGAGGGGCCTATATAACTCTATATGAGATTGACAAAAAACAAACAAAACAAAAAAAAAAAAACCCAGATTGCATGTCTCCCGTGCATTTGATTGGAAATTATGAGGTGCATTTCAGGGGTAAAAAAAGATGAATGTGTTAAGTGTCACAAGGTTTTTCCACGTATGGACTGAAATATATTGATGACGGAACAGAAAAAGTCAACCACAACAGGCAGGAGCTTTCTTTGACATATCCCAGTAGTCCTTTAGGATAATACAATAAAGTGCAAGAAATCGGGCACAGCAAGTGTTATTTTTTATCCATGCTGAGTTTGGATTGGGCCATGCCGTCCTCATGTCAGCTCCTTGCTCCATCCAAGAAACTCCAGCTGGTTGGCTACAGTTTTGGCAAGAGTGACAAAAGTTGACGTTTCGGGAAGTTTCGTGAAGTTTCTTGTCACTGGCCCATGTGTGCATGTCGACATCCACGGGTGCGAAGTTTTCACAGGCATCCTGTAGGATTTAAATCCAGAAGGAACAGCGTTGCCCCCATGTGTCAATCCCATAAGGTTGCACCATCAGCAATGTGTCCCAGATTCAGCAACATCAGAGAAACTTGCGAAGGCGACCCAGACCCCGACTTTTGTCTCAGCACACGTGGTCCCTTTTTATCCAGAGTCATCTTGAGGCTCTTTCTGCTGCTTTTGCACCTCTGATGGGGGTCTTTTTCAATGGCCCACTCACACCAAGCAGAGTACCAGCTATATACAGAGAGTGCCCAACAAAGCCCCTGCAGCCCACGGGTTGTCACTGTGCCCTCTGAACTCTCTCTGCACTCTTCCACCAACTCCTGGTACTTTGCGGCCTCCCTCTCAAATGCCTCCTCTGTTCTGTCTGCCCAGAGTACTGTCAGTTCAGTCATGCGTTTGGTTGCCTCTGATAAAACAATGATGTCTGGGTGCAGTCAGGGTCTCGAGATGTGCGCTGGGAATTTCAACTGCTTTCCTAAATCCACCATCATCTGCCAGTCTTGAGCAAAATAAAGAATTCCTTCTGTTTCTTGAGGAATCAGTTTGATCTGTTCTGCTGCCTTCACAAATAGGAAATGTCTCCTGCCTGACCCTGACTGCTGTTTTTGAAAGAAATATCCAAACTTATGATCCACAAATGTTGAACCTTATCATTACTTGTAACGTATTGGCCATATTAATCTTACAGCTTTGTCCTTTCTTTGGGGTTAAATAATGACACCACTTTCTGAAGCTGTTTGTTTATTCATACTAACAGAGAAGACATTGAGCTTTGTGCCAGTTTTAGTTTCATGTTGATAAGCCAATTAATTAACTTGCCAACCTGGTCAATTTTACACTAATTATTCAAGAATGTTGAGATGTCACATGGATGTGACCTATTGGATTGGCTTTCTAATAGACTGCAGCAGGGCCAGTCCAGCCTAAAAGCAGACTAAGCAGTTGCTTAGGGCCCCGAGGCCAGTAGAGGGCCCCCAAGAGCACATACATTTAGATTTAAAATAATATAACATATCAAGTTTTTTTGGATACAGGGCTTGTGCATTTACAGCAGCCTAAATATCCCTCTAAAAGTATTACATTTGTTTTATATTTATAGTAGCAAAATATCTACTGCTGCTACATTTGTTTTTGAGTCGGGCAGAGGTGAGGGCAGCTGTGTTTACACTGGTGCAAGGACCCGACATAATGTAAATGTAAGCCCACTGTCTCCAACTGGAACACATTAAAATCCACCAGAAATGAAGAAAAATGTCTAGAATTTTAAAATTCTCGAAACTCTACATGTTTGTGTTCTGTTCTTGTGACTGGTAGTTGTGACATTCTGGATGTTTTCAATCTGATGTTTGTTATATAAATACAAATACAATCGGTAAAGGTGATGAGAGCAGAGTCAGAATGTGTCAAATGTGAATCACCAATAGCTGAGCCAGGAGGCTGAGCCAGGAGGCATCCGCTGTTGGGGGCCCCAAAGACAAATTCAGCATAGGACCCCCTAAAAGCTAGAGCTGGCCCTGGACTGCAGCCATTGTGGTGAACATAATCTGAATAAGTGCAGAAAATGCTCTGAACTACTCACCAACTTAATTGAACTTGGAAATAAACTTAATTGTATTTAGAAAATAGTACAACATTCACCAGACAACCAGCTCAACCCAATTTGTTATCCAATGGCATAGTTCTCCTGGATTTGATACATGGCTCAAAGCTGCATCAAACTGCTTTGAACCTCCTTTTGTGTTATGGGCTGTGCTTTCTTTTATACCCCCTGCTGCTAGCTGAGCTCCATCACAGGGGGTATCTAAATCAATAGGGAATCAGCTCATCGACTGTACTGTATGCCATGTATCTCACTGATGTTTCTATTCAAAGGCACTTGTCGTATCCCTGCTGGGTGGGCAATGAACTATGAGCACACACATACAAATGGTGTTATGTTTAAAGGGTCCCTTGCACAAAACTCAAACGACACTCTATGGAACATAAAGCTGTCCAAAGGAAAGTGAATCTGGAATAATTGGCTCTGTGATGGGATAGACAAGTTGAAGGCTCATGAGCAGAACATGTAGGGTCCAGTAGAGCAATAAAGACTTCTGATTTGAATAGAAGTCTATAGAGCCCATCTGTGACTGCATTTCCAATATACAGGACTGCACTCTTTTTTATTGCCAACAAAAGGGTTGTTTTTTTTAATAAAAACTGACCAACAAATTCATATCTGTGTTTGTCTGGAGCAAGTGGAAACCAAGCTAGTCCACAGATGCCAATAAAGCACAATACACACTTCCAGAAGAGAAAAGCTGCACACACATCCGAGCACAAATGTAAACTTTACAACCCAGTCATTTTCATAACACAAAATAAAAAACATGAAATTTTGACTACGGGAACAAATGGTTATCATTAATGTTTGGTATATTTGCCAGTGAGTATCGAGTGTCAATATTACAAGCAAAGTTCACTCATTTACGTAGGATTTATGGTGCTTGATAAAGTAACTAAAATGTCACTGTCAAACCACAGTGGCACACTATATTTGTGTGCGATTTGTCCAGCATAATGAAATAAATGTTAATTACATAGTTCTAAGCATTTATGCCAAGTTGAACTCTACTGGCTACATCAGTAAACGACGCAGAATGGTAATGTTTTTTGACGAGGCTGTAATGTTACTCATGTGGTTGTCAGTTTCCAAAACAGCTGTGGTTCCTGCCAGTACCAACCTTCAGAATGCAGGTGTTCAGTTTACAAACACTCAGAGTCGATTAGGAAGCATGAATAGATTATCACTTGTCAAACTAAATGACATGGAAACATGTTTGTTCCCTATTTTTTATTCCAGTGATTTCTAAACTCGAGTAACATCATTAATTGAACCAGAGTTTCTTTTGTACTTATAAATCTGTTTAGGTGTGCCTTGCCAATTGTTTTACATTTTTTGTTTTAATAAAATGTATGTCAAAATAATCCTATAGACACTTTCTCAAGGATGTGAAATATACAACAAATACTACTTTACGTTCAAATACCATTCAATGCCACATTTCTTTTAAATCAGAAATCATACCAGGTGCCCCCTGGCAAGTGCTCTCGTACCCCAGGGCTCCCCATACCCTTAAAAAATATTTTGGACTTTTAATACTGCATGTTACAACACACTTGGTTGGCCATCATTTTTTTCAAATCATTCAGTAGAATTGAACATAACCTGTCTATATGCAGTGGTAGAATGTAACCAAGTACAAGTAGTAAAGTTCTGTACTTCAGTATACATTTTAGGTGTTTGTACTTTACTTCAGTCAATTTTAAAATGGGATATTTTTTTACTTTTACTTCTGTACATTTGAGAGCAGGTATCTGTACTTTCTACTCCACTACATTTTTGAACAGGTCTGAAAAGTAGTTCTTTAAGATGAAAAGGCTGAGAGTCAAGAAATTTGAATCAATAAATCAATACATCTGAGGCTTTATTAGCTCTCAAGACCTGTATGAAATACTTTTACTTTTTACTCTTTAAGTACATTTCATTTTTAAATGGGTACTTTAATACTCTTACTTTTTTCTTTTCTTTCCCCTTGGTATCTGTACTTTTACTTAAGTAACAAAATTGAATACTTCTTCCACCACTGTCTGTATCCAACTATAAAATATGCTATCCAGAAACTACTGTCCTTGAGTAGGATTAGCCCAAACCAGTATTAAAACACATCTAAATGAGTCTAAATCTGGACTAAACTTGGTCTACGCAAAAACACAAAGTCTCTCAAACAGAAAACACTGTGTTCCACCTTGTGATGTCATGTGGTAATACAGGAAGTCCTATAGTGTTTTTTTAAACTCTATAGTTCTGAAATTGCTCATCTCTACTCTCCATCTCTACTGAACTAAAGGTAAAAGGAGCTGTTAACTTGAAAACTACTACTACATGACATCACAAGGTGGAACAGAGCATTTTGAGAAATACTAAAATGTTACCCAAACACGTGTGAATGGAACAAAACACAACTCCAGGTCTGTTTTTGTGAAGGAAACAATTTTATAACACAACTTAAAGCTCACAAGAGTCAATTTTGTGTAATATAGGACCTTTAAGAGCAGATATCTGCACTTTATACCCCACAGCATTTCAAATAGTCCAGTAAAAAAAAAAACTTAAAAAAAACAACTGACATTTCAACAGTGAAATCTATTTTTTCACTGCTGTATCTGTACTTTTACTTGACAACAGTTAATATTCATCCACCACTGCCCAAAGCAAAACTAAAAATGACTACCTACTGAACAACAGCGCATACCTTACACCATTAGCTGAGTGTAACACAAACTCTGGTGGCGCTCTAAGTTGAGGTTACTGCAGAAGGTCAGCGCTGTATAATACTCTCTTCCCTGAGCTGTGTGTAATGAGGAGACTGTATTGGGCACACAGACTCTCCTCAGTCACCTCTGTAACACGTGTTTTCTTACAAGAGCGTTTTGTACCGCTGTCACTGGTGCGATCCACCTTCAAACGCCCGGTCCCATAAGCTCCCATCCCGCTTTCCCTCTCCCCAGTCGACTCATTAATGGAGTGTAAATACTCTTTGGCTAGGCAGCGCTATTGATTGACTGGAGACGGAGAGGGGCTAGCAGGAAAACTAGGATAACAAGATGGACACCCTGGGAGAACAAGCTGTGGGTCTGGGGCGTGTTGTTGTTAATTTGCAACTTTCCAAATGTTCCCAGTTGGTTGTAATATTAACAAGCAGCAGTAAAGGTAAATAGAATCAGTATTTAGTATGATTTATGTTTTGATTGTTTTATGTAATTATGTTTTAATTGCACTAAAAGAGGACGAGGTCTGGATTTTGAGTCAAAATCTGCAGAACCTTGAGGATTAGCGAACAGTGTATGTTTTGTAGAATGTTGGCAGCAAGAGAAAAGTATCTTGTAAAAAGGTATTAACTAAAACTAACTTCTAACAAAAGAAACTCTCCCAGAAACAGATTTTTATTTTTTTTTGGTGAAGCAAAATTAACTGGATCTCCACCTGCCGTCTCAGTGTGAAAATTAGACAAAAACAGTGAAGAAACAAAGTACAGTAATGCATAAAAATATATAAAAAGTTACATCAAAACTAACCCAAAATAAATATAATAGCACCTCACCTTTTACATATTTTATACAAACATATTTTAAATAGATGACCACAATCGAAATAATTTGCCTTTAAGCGACACATTATGCAGAACTTTGACTTTAAACCATGTTATAACATTGTCCCTTTATCCAGTACATACCTGAATATGACTCATATTATTCTTCTTATGCCCTGGTTTCAGTAATCCTCTGTAAGACGTCCTTCATTATGCGGTTTGAATTTTCCCAGGATGATTGCGTCACAGGTAAAAACCCAGCGCAAGTCCATGCATTATCAGCACTCGTTCACTCAAGAGCATGTTTAAATCTATTAATCAGTATGAAAAATGTGCTATTTGTGTTCTTTAATCCACACAAGGTAAATGGAAAAAAGGAAAGGTAACAGCCTACGATACGTTTGGATGAACATTTTATTTTCTGAGTGAATATTAGCATCCAATCTGCAAAAATTGATCCTCACACAAAATAGCTTCACTCGTTATCCAAGTGTCACAGAGATTATATTCTGTTATCCATTACATTCCACGGCGCCTGCAAACCTGCATGGTACTACTATTAGCACTCCTCTGTCTCCTTGTCCCAGACTGCAAATCCAATTAATCGAACACAAAAGCACCGTCTGCCTATCTGTGACAGCGTGTCACATTTACAACGGCCAGACAGACTGAAGAGCTGCAGCCAAGTGTCCCTGCCAGGCTCCCATAGACGACCGACCACGCAGTATTATTAGCTCTACCCCCGTCGCCCGTGTGAATGGGAGAGGAGAGCTTGTCAAGGATGGCCTCAAGGCACGATATCTGCAGCGGTGCGCAGCTTTGACATGCTAATTCTGGTTTTAATGAGCGGCTAACATTGCTAACTACACTTGGAAACTTCGCAAATCTATATAAAGTGTGATATTCTGTATGGGATGGCTGAAAATAACTATGTGGGCTGACAGCGGTGATGAAAGAAAATATTGGTTCTTGTATAAATCAGTTATATTTGTGTGGAGATTATATAGATGGGTATTGTGATGTGTCAACATATGCTAATGTTATGCAACCAATGAGTGAACATTACTGCGGTGTCCTTTTGCCAGCGTGGTCCCTGGTTTGACTTTCAGACAAGCTTTGTGTGGAGTTGTGCATGTTCTCTCCGTGTAGGTTGGACTGTCTTTGAGAGCTACTTTAGGCACGCATGGTGATTCCAACATCACAAAAAAGAAGAAATAAAAACAGGCGAATGGTCCCGATATACTCAATATTATATTATGCTAAATTGACTCTTGTGACCTTTCAATCTTCTTATAATGTCCTTAGCTCATCAAAAGCAGACCTGGAGTTGTGTTTTGTTTCATTCACACATGGGTAATCCAGCATCATTAGTCTGTCTACATGTCCAAAGCTCAAAATACTCTGTTCCACCTTGTTTTTACTTTTACCTTTTATCTTTTGTTCAGTGTTGATAATTCCAAATGATTCTAGTGAAGGTGTATGGAGTTTAAAAACGCAGTGGAGCACTTCCTGCATTACCTCATGACATCACAAGGTGGAACCATTTTCAGTTTGAGAGAAAAACTAATCCTAAATATGCAGGTTTTTGTTTTAAACATGTGTGAATGAAAGAAAAAACACAACTCCAGGTCTGTTTGTAATGAGGAAATAACATTATAACATAAAACTGTCCTATACCATGTCATCTACACTTTTACTTTATTAAATTGTTTCCAAATAAAAAAACAAAAAGTAAGCAATGTTATCCCGGAAATGAGTCCGCTCTATTAAACAGCATTAAGAATCTAATGAGCTCCACAGACAAATTTATGATTGAAATGTAGCAAGGTAGTAACGCTGCATTTTAATTATGACTTCTTATAAGTCCTGTGGCATTCACTGGTGGTTACTGCAGCTTAATGATGCACTGCAATTAGAGAGAAAAAATAGAGAGGAAGTTGATGATATCTGGTTTCTGTGCACGGGCACCGCCATCGTAGGGTGACCAGACGTCCCTGTTGACCTGAGACAACCCCAGTTTTGAGCCCTGTGTCCCCTGTCCCAGCAGATTTATGCAAAACCATTGATTTGTCCCAGTTTTATACGATACAATTTTATAAGATATGCCCCAGGTGTCCCTATTTTTGACTAATCTGATTCCCGTCAACAGTAAAGAGGGCGATATTTTATCATTTGTTTAACTAAAATACAGAAAACTGTGCTTGAAAATGAGCATAAGTCGAAAAAGCACAGACAGATGTCCCTCAGATTATATACTGAGCCACAAGTGAGTTCAGAATGGACAATGTTACGTTCTCTTTTCACAGTTTTATTTATAGCAACCATCCCAACCCGGGTGTGTCCCAGGTTTAATCTTTGAAAATCTGGTCACCCTTCGCCGTCGTCACTCGGGTTGTCTTATTTTACATGTGGCAGCCGATCGTAACTGTTCTATACAACAAATCCTTTTAAATCCACCCAGAGAATAGGTGTGTTGTTGCCTTGTTAGTGCACATAAACATTTTACACAAATCACCCTACTTTATGTCACATTTTAGCGATTAAACTTTTCTCAAAATCTCCATTGAAATGAATGGGGTTCACACTTAACTGAAACTACCACCGCAACAAAAGTGTGGTTAAAGGGCCCGCATTACACTATTTTCTGATCTATAATGTAATGTTTCCTCATCACAAACAGACCTGGTGTTGTGTTTTGTTTCAGTCACACATGTTTAACGCACAAACCCTGCAAATTTAGGTGGTGTTCTTCTGTCAAACTGAAGACACTCTGTTCCACCTTGTGATGTCATCATGAGGTAATACAGGAAGTGCTTCAGTGTGTTTATAAACTCCATACACCTTCACTAGAATCATTTAAATAATTTTAGATCCGAAATTGCTAAACTCTACTGAACAAAAAGTAAAAGGTAGAGGTTAACTGGAAAACTACCGCTTCATGACATCACAAGGTGGAACAGAGTTTTTGACCTTTTAGATATAAACAGAAAACTCAGGTATGTTTTTGATGAGGTAACAACATTATAACATGTCTTAAACATCACAAGAGTCAATGTTGCATAATATATAGGACCTTTAAGTAGCATTTAGAGGCAAAAGTGCTTGTGTGGAGAATAAACACTATTTTTGTTGTCACTAAATAAAACAAAAAGATGCACTGGCCAAAGTAAATGAGTGAACGCTGACTCAAGAAATTAGCATCTCCAAAATCTTCACTGGTTACTATAATTACAAGC
The DNA here is from genome assembly GCF_009829125.3 of Periophthalmus magnuspinnatus. Lineage (NCBI taxonomy): Eukaryota > Metazoa > Chordata > Actinopteri > Gobiiformes > Gobiidae > Periophthalmus > Periophthalmus magnuspinnatus. The sequence continues at coordinate 26,423,704 of NC_047136.2, forward strand.
TGATTCCACACTATGTCCCTGCACCTCTGATTAAGAAACACAGAAAAAGACTTGTATTTTCAGCCCATTTACACCACACTTTACATCAGTGGGGGTTTCCTCTGAGACATGTGTTTGGGTGCTGCTAACTTGAATATGTCAAAGTACAAAAATACTCTTTGCTCCTGAATTTTGTTTCAAGCCTGGTTTGTCAGACAGAGTAGCTCATGCCAGATGGGAGTGCTCCTTCATTTCTCCCCCTCATAGGTCTCTTTGTTGTCTGCGGTACAACAGAATAGCAGGACGTTTTCTTGTCCTTTGTCTGAAAGCATACATTTATGTGCAGACATCGCCGTCATTACAGTCAACAAACCGCAAACCGTTTGTGTGACGGATCCGGTAGGTGGATTTACATGAGAAATATCCTTGAGGCCAGTAGTGATGAAAGTATTATTGTGCTAAAACAGCTTTAGAGATTCTGCTTGTTTCTTTAAACCAAAGACCTCAAGAGACCAGGAGAATACAATGAAGTGATACAAACTGATACTAGATCATTCTGCCAAGAATATACACTAATGTTGTTTTCCAGTCATTTTTATTTAGTTTCATTCTGATATTAAAAACTCTAAAATCCACCCAAAACCACATTTCAAACAGGGCTGCTAAACTAGACCTGTGGGACTAAAGAAAAGATTAGGTGGGAGGAGGGATCTTGACATATGACGAACAGTGTGATTGGTCTAACAGGTATCCACACCTCAAACTCCACCCCTATGGCCAGGTGTTTATAGTCAGGATCAGGGCAGTGCTGTGTGATGTCATCAAGTACGTGAAATTGCAGTGGTTACTGATTTAGTTCCTTTAAATCTGCAGCAGAAGCCGATAATTTGTTTGGGCCAAGCTGTTTAAAGAATAGTCACGCAATGTGACTAAACTGCTTTCTGACCCAGTTTGTAAAGCAGGTCTGTGGATGAATTTGTAGTCAATTTTCATAATATAATATGAGGAAAAAAAACATATTTTCCAGACTATAAGTCACACTTTTTTTCATAGTTTGTCCAGAGGTGTGACTTATACTCAGATGCGATTTATATGTGAAATTATTAAAATATATCATTTCAAATCTTCATTATTATCACACTGACAACTGCACGAGGCACTTTACGCTTGTACCAGTATGACAGTCATGCAGAAGAGCTTGCGGCGCTTCATCTACCTCCAGAGCTAGCGGAGTTCAGAGGAAACATGTTACCTTGTTTTTTATGCTTAGTTAGCTGATTAACTATTAATATCTTACGTTAACAAACCAGACACATGTTCAGTTCTTATGCTTCATGTAGCTGAATAAATATAAATGTGTTACATTAGCGTGATGTACTGATATTCAGCCTGTTGTTCTCTATTTTATTCTTATTTTTATAACTTGCCTTTAAAGATAAAATGTCGGTTCTTGGTCTCAGATTTTGTAAAATAAATTTCCCCAAAAATGTGGCTTATAGTCCAGTGCGACTTATATATGTTTTTCTTCATTATTATGCATTTTTTGGCTGGTACAACTTATACTCTGGAGCGATATAGTCCAGAAAATACGGTAATCAAAATCAACACTATATATATATATTGGCCCAGAAATATATCTTTTTTCTGGGTTATTTCTGGACATATTGGCCGATCTCTATATGCACAATTTATATTTTATTTTCTTAGTTACTATATATGTCACGACTATAACTTCTTGATTACAATAACCCAGCCTTCATTTTCATATCTGCCTTTCATGTTTTCATTTATTTATGGCAGTTCCGCGGTGAGGATAGAAACTGTACAGCCTGTCGCTTCAGACTCAATCACCCACAGCATTATTTCCGTTTTTTTTTCTTCTTGTGCAAAAGACAGAAAGAAAACTACATTGACCAGCTGTTCATAGAAATGGCAGACGAGAGCAAATGTGCTGAAATGCCACATGGAGAAAGTGCTGACTGACAAATTCAATCTGAACAAATGCTGAGTGCCTTTAATGTCAGCAGAAGCAATTTGGGACAGAAAGAAACATGTTTTTGGTACAACAGAAATAGTCCCGATCATAAATCCACCAGCCATGCATGTCTACTTGATGGCCAAATGTCAGCACTGTAATAAAATTATAATTAAGCCGTTTGCATTTTATTACAGGAATTTACATTTTTAAACAGTGAAACTTTGAGCAACAGACGTGGACTGTGCACATCGTCGACCATATGGGGTTTTTGGTATTACAACCACGGATGCAACAGTAAACATCGCACTCAAAAGGGCTGGCAATAATTTCTCGTGGTACATTTTGTATGATCGTTGTAATCATCAGCAAAAGTAATCACCATTTTAACACCAAATGCAGAAAAGGCTTATGCATAATGTTCTCTTCTTGAGCACTGTTGTTTTAACGTATAACAAAGTACAGTTCTATAATAATCCTTTAAACATGGAACTTATTAAAGGACCTGTACCTTATTTTGGTCACATTTTTATATAGCCAACCTGCGGGTCACTAGATCTGGACGCTCAACTGATGATGTTTATGTCAAGAGTGATTTCTATTCATTTTATATTAAGTTTTCGTAAGTGCAGGTACATACAACAAGGTACAAAGAATCGCAGGGAACCGTCACAGTGGCTGAAAGGACAGAGTGGGCGGGGCTAAAAGTTCTAACTAAAACTTGTTGCAGATTTGTGCTATGAAAACAGGCAAATGGTCACGTTTTTATATCGCATTTCCACCTTCAAGCCACTCAAAAGTCTTACATCAAGGAACTTCTCTTTTTTATTCAAACTCCAGTCTACCCAGATACAAGGGGGGATGTGGGTGAAGTGTCTTGCTCAATAACACAATAACAGTATGCTCAGGTCTCCGGCTCCTGTGGCTCAGAGAATAGACTTTACTTCTTTAATGTTAATTCTATGATGACTATTTCTGTTTTGATTTGTTGTATTGTGATTTTAATGTCTCTTATTTCTGTAAAACACTTTAAATTACTTTGTTTATGAATTGTGCTGTACAAATAAACTCACCTTGCCTTGTGACTTGTGCTATGAAATGAGGTACAGGCCCTTTAATAGTGTTAAAATAATACATTCCAAAATTTATAACTTTTTTAACTGTCAGTAAATTTTTCTTTTTAATTGCAATTATTTTTTCCATTATAATTGTGACATACTATTTCTATATTGTCCCTTGACTAATTACGACATTGACGAGGTGACGGGCATGGGGCAGTCCTGACCTCCTGCTTCAGTCCTGACCTCCTGCGTTAGTCCTGACCTCCTGCTTCAGTCCTGACCTCCTGCGTTAGTCCTGACCTCCTGCTTCAGTCCTGACCTCCTGTTTCATTCCTGACCTTCTGCTTCAATCCTGACCTCCTGCGTTAGTCCTGACCTCCTGCTTCAGTCCTGACCTCCTGCGTTAGTCCTGACCTCCTGCTTCAGTCCTGACCTCCTGCTTCAGTCCTGACCTCCTGCGTTAGTCCTGACCTCCTGCTTCAGTCCTGACCTCCTGCGTTAGTCCTGACCTCCTGCTTCAATCCCGACCTCCTGCTTCAGTCCTGACCTCCTGCGTTAGTCCTGACCTCCTGCTTCAGTCCTGACCTCCAGCGTTAGTCCTGACCTCCTGCTTCAGTCCTGACCTCCTGCTTCAGTCCCGACCTCCTGCTTCAGTCCCGACCTCCTGCTTCAGTCCTGACGTCCTGCTTCAGTCCCGACCTCCTGCTTCAGTCCCGACCTCCTGCTTCAGTCCCGACCTCCTGCTTCATTCCTGACCTCCTGCTTCAGTCCCGGCCTCCTGCTTCAGTCTTGGCTGCTTGCTGTTCTGTCGTTCATTATGAGATATGAGAGCTGCACATTAATCTACTCCCGTGAGTTTGTGAACGCTGAAATATCGCAGGAATTCATCTTTATACACAAGGTAATAAAGAAAAACATGAAAATGAAACATGGATGCACAAAGAAATACAATTAAAACAACCAGACCAGACCATGACCAGATTCTGTCTTAATGTGCGCCATTTTACATTCACCTTCAAAAAACTCATTTCCTTTTTCTGAATGATAGGAGTATGTATAAATATTTTCAACTATTTCAGATAATACACTTTTTCCAGAGAGCAAAGCAATTTAGATAAGAAAACCTGTTTCAATCTCAGTGCAATTAGCAGTCACTCTCAAAGTGCTAACACAAACACCAATTAAAAAGATATGGGCCCAATCAGAGCAGGTGCTGATTCTATCCACACCGGACTCACCTCTCAAATAGACTTTCAGCAACAAATATGGAAATGCTCTGGTGAATTAGACAATGTTTGGCTTGTTAGTGAAGCGATATGAGCAACCACTTCAAATGGACATTACATAATTAAAGGAGACATTTAGGATTATGCTAAATGTACTTATTCTAACCATACTGTTGGCTTTTTTTATCTGAATACATTAAGGTAATATTCTAATTTCAGCAAAAACCGTGTCCAGTAGTCATCTTGATCATTTCAGTGCATATACAGTGGTGCCTCGCTGTTTCGCAGATTCTTTTGGTGCAATTTCGCTAACTTTTTTTAATTTACTGTGTATGATCGTGCATTGTGTTGTGCGTCCTGATTGGCTGTTGGACTGTAGACCATTGTCCATCAGTCTCCTCCGTGCCGTGTCTCCTGTACAGTACAGAATGTGTTCAGACAAATTTACATAAATGTTGGATCAAAGTGTGACTCTGAAGTGCTGAAGTGCTCTGAATGTTTGCAATTTGTTTTCTCCCCGACAAAACCCACAATGTCGATGAAATGTGATGTTCTGCACCGACAAAGGCGCCTACGAAAGTTTGATCTTTGAGAGTGTTTAAACAAGAGAGAAATATGAGAAAATGTTAACGCCTGTGTGAGAAAAGTGTATTAAGTGTTACAGCTGCAAAACATATAAAATAATTGTAAAAAATAAAGCTAATACTTCATGGAGTTCAGCTATTGGGGTTTATTTTTAGAACGTAAACCCCGCAATAAACCAGGGACCACTGTATCGCCTTAAATAAGACATATTGTGCTTAAGCCTGCTATATAGTTATAATCTATGACACCCTTATATTATAGTTTGCACATTTAAATCTCAATATTAATCTAAAATTATTTAATAAAAGACTTGTAAACGTCATCACACAAAGAGCCATGAAGTTAGCACCGCCAATGGGTATGCTAGCGAGATCACAGTAGAGTAGCGGATTTTTTAAAAATTGTACTAAAATGACCATGTGACACAGCTGAATCCTACTTGTATCACCGTTTACCAGAATAAAATTAGAGAACGAAGTAAGTGCAGATCAGTGGGTTTGCACCGGTGGAGGTGAAAATAGGGGTTTATCAGCAATATGGCGTCTTGAAAATAAGCGATTGAAGATTGCTTGGGGTGGGGGGTTGTTTGGTTGTGTTTATTGATGTGTTGGGGTTGGGTTGTTTGGCTGTGGGGTGGTTGGGTGGGTTTGGTGCGTGGGACTGATTTTAATGCACTGTAAAGCACTTTGTGTTACATTTTTCTTGTATGAAAAGCGCTTTATAAATAAAGTTTGTTGTTGTTGTTGCTCAAACATGGTTACCCTGCCTGCACATACATTTTTGTGGACAAAAAAAGAAAAGGGACTGGTTGTACAGGTTTATAGTTTGTTAGAAAATGTTCCCTTTATTAAGTCATTATCTTTGTATTACATTTTCATAAAAGACAAACTATTCTGTTTTCAAAAATATATCTGTAGTGACTTGGCTGAGCTTGTCAGTGTGACCTGCAAATACTGTGTAGCCTGTTAAATGGCAGTTAGTTCCAACTGAGCCATATTTATTTTTATTTTGTGGTTTTAACAGTGCAGTAAAGAGAAGAAAAAAAAACAAAAACAAAAAACTCTAAACACACACACACACACCCACCCCCCTACACGCACACACACACACACACACACACATAATTCTAAAACATTATGTCATCTAAAAATGTATCATAACATTAACTAGTGAATATTTTAATGCACACAAACTCTGACATATAAAGCCAGCACTTTTCTTTTCTATACACTTAACATTCCCATACATGAACATTCTGAATTTATAAGCCTGAAAGAGTACCACAGTGTCTAAAAATATTAAGAGCCACAGTCACATCTAATATGTGCACTTTATCACTGCTGTAGTTCACGACCCTTTTACTTTAGCTGCATTTGTGAATTCATGAGATACAACTTTAAATGTTACATAAGCGTTGACTCTTCCAACTTTTGTCCATTTGCAGTCTGCGTCTCAAGTGCTTATTCCATCTATATTTCTGTTGAACATTACGGTCAATGCAAAGTCGAAAGCCTCTGTTTCCGCTGATAGACGTCTCTATGAACACGTTTATTTGGAGCAAGTATGTGAATCATCGCACATCTGCACAAAAGACACTTCCCATTGTGTTCCCTGTCACTTATATCGAGTCATTTATGGCCCAATCCATAGCACATCCATCCTGGGAGCTTTAAGTGCAGACGGAAAATCAATGGAGAAACCTCGGAGAGAGCAGGTTACAACACGGAAGAATTCCCAGCCTCGGAATTTACACCGGTACTTTGGAAAAACTGTACTAAATTACAGGCTAAACGACTTCCGATGGCAAAGGCCTCGCTTAAATGGAGAATGGTGGGAATAAAAGCAACATCAGATTCACAGGGATAATGGAAGACATATTGTGCTCGTGTCTGCGATATAGTTATAATCTATGACACCTGTGGAGCACTGTGTTATAATTTGCATATTTCGAATTGCAATACAGTGGTCCCTCGTTTATCGTGGGAATTAGGTTCTAAAAATAACCAGCAACAGGCGAAATCCGCAAAGTATCAGCTTTATTTTTTACAATTATTCTCTATGTTTTGGGCTGTAAAACCCCTCACCACACACTTTATACACTTTTCTCACACAGGCATTAACATTTTCTCACATTTCTCTCTCGTTTAAACACTCTCAAAGTTCAAACCTTTGTAGGCGCCTTTGTCGGTGCAGAACGTTTCATCGACATTGTGGGTTTTGTCGGGGAGAAAACAAATTGCAAACGTACAGCACTTCAGTGTCTGTCGTAACGGTGGGTGTAGCAGACCAAAGAGTGCAGACTCGGGGCAGATTTACAGTGTTTATTTACAGTTTGTGACACAAAATACAGAACCGAGGGTTGATCTGGTGGAGAGCAGGAAGCCAGGTGCGGGCCAGGATCCAGGAGTGGAGCATAGAGTGCAGCGGAGACAACAATGCGGGTAGCACCAGGGCAGGGAGCAGAGTGCAAACCAGGGTCCAGTAACGTGGAGTGCAGAGATAAGCCAAGACAGTACCAGGGCTGGGAAGCAGGGTTGAAGCAGGGTCGGAGCAGGGACGGTCCAGCAAGCAGGGTGAAGACATGCGTAGGATCCGGCACCGAACAGGATGAAGATACGCAGATAATCCAGCACAGAACAGGGTGAAGAAACACAGACGATCTCGCCCTGAGTGTCTGGTCCTGGCTCCACTTATGCTCCGTAGCAGGTGGAGGTAATTGCGCAGATGCGCTCCAGGTGTGCGCGGGAGGAGCCAGGAACTCTGCTCAGTGCCAGGCTCAGACAGGTGAGGGGAGGGGGAGAGCACACAAGGAGACAGAAAATACAGGATCATGACAGAATCACACTGCGATCCAACATTTATGTAAATTTGTCTGAACACATTCTGTACTGTATAGGAGACACGGCACAGAGGAGACTGATGGACAATGGTCTACAGCCCAACAGCCAATCAGGACGCACAACACAATGCACGTTCATACACTGTAAAAAAGCATGTGAAATTGCACCAAAAAAATCTGAGAAACAGCGAGGCCATGAAAGGTGAACCGTGTTATAGTGAGGGACAAATGCATTCATCTAATACGACTTAATAAAGAAACAAAGCCACTGACTTCTGTGTTAGAAAACTGCATCAAATCCTACGTGTATCATTGATTAAGAAAGTAAAATTGGAGAACAAAGTCAGTGTGTCACAGTGGGCGTGTGCCAGTGGCGGTGAAAACAGTGATTGATTGACAAAATGGCGTCTTGAAAATAAGCGATTAAAGATTGCTCAAACATGCATGAATCACTCCAAACACAACTTCAGAGGGTAAATGAGAAGAGAAACAACTATAACATGGTTTAAACTCTAAAAAGTCTACTTTAAAGTGCTGGTGACCTATTTTCATGACTGGGATGGATTTTATAAGTGAAACATTTGACATGATTCTTAGAAAATGTCATGCTAAATACTGGAAGACGTCATGCAAAATGAAGGCCTAAAAGTCCTACGTAGAAAGAAGACATGCTATGATTAACTGACTCTTTTAGCTATTGCAGGCTGTTGGTGTCTCAAAAAGTATATCTGGAGTTTTTGTTTCATTCACGCGTTTAAATGTTCTGTCTTTACCACTCCAAGTATCTTAAATGAGAAAGTGCCCCTTCTGTTTTGTTGTCTCTACACCTTCACTGCATTTGTTTCAATAATTTCGAGGCTAAATCATTAAAAACGTATTTCTTCGCATTATACATTTTTCCTCAGAGGTTATTTAAAGGGCCCATATTACGTTATTTTCTGATCTGTTCTAATGTTGTTTCCTCATCAAAAACAGACCTGGAGTTGTGTTTTGTTTCATTCACACGTTAAACACACAAACCCTGCAGATTTAGGCTGAGTTCTTCTCTCAAAGAGAAAACACCCTGTTCCACCTTGTGATGTCATCATGTGGTAATACAGGAAGTACTCCACTGTGCTTTTAAACTCCACACATCTTCACTAGAATCATTTAGCCTTGGAAATGGCTCTCTCTACTGAATTAAAGGTAAAATGTAGCTGTTGAGAACGATTGCTTGATGACATCACAAGGTGGAACAGAGCATTCTGAGGTTTGGAGATGTGGACAGACTAATAATAATGGATTACTCAAACATGTGTGAATGAGTCAAAACACAAATCCAGGTCTGTTTTTGAGGAGGTAACAAGTAACTAACTAAACTGAAACCAACCTACTGTTGTCGTTTACTTCTTAGCTGCATCTATTGAACCGTCATTTTTGCATCATTGTCCATTTCCCCAACGAGCTCCGATTAGCTTACCCTAATTGTTAGACCTGTTGTTTTCTTTGTTTTTGGTAAATCTTCTTGGATGACAGCATTCAATTTCCTTTTCCCACAGTTTTACCTGAGGGATTCCACAGACTTCATTACAGGTGTTTCATTGCTACGTCAAAACTACACATTGTTGCTAAGGGGACTTGCCTCACGGCAGACAATTGTGTTATTATTGGCTGAAATGTTTTGCAATTAACTTTGAATATAATCCCACAACATATGGAAACTTAACAAAAACTATAAAAGCTATATCCTTGTCCTGATGAAACCTTTATATTTGTTTGTGATCGTTTAAACCGTTAGAATCAGGTTCAGCAGGATTAAAGTTGCTGCTACATCTTACCTCTGTGTCGCACAAATAATTAGTTTTAGCCTGACCTTTCACTTCGACTGCTTGGAGGTGTTGACTAGAATTGCATTTGTTTGTTTTTTTTAAGTAGGGCCAAACTTTTATGCAAGGTTCTAAAGCTAGACCAGTTCTTTTCTTCTTTTTTTTTTAATTTCAAGGAGGAAGCTTGAGCTAATGCCATTTCTCAAGTGGCAGAATAGTGGTTTTAAAAGGAAAAAAAAATAATAAGTGACCAGAAAGAGTCAGAATCAAGAAATAGCGTTTCTGAGAGTGAATAGATTCATTTTAAAATAAAAGATTTGGGAAGTGAAGCACATTTAAAAAGACTGTATTACGCTATTTTCTGATCTATGTTCTAATGTTGTTTCCTCATCACAAACAGACCTGGAGTTGCATTCTGTTTCATTCACATGTTTAACACACAAACCCTGCATATTAAGGCTGAGTTCTCAAACTGAAAACACTCTGTTCCACCTTATGATGTCATCTGGTGATACAGGAAGTGCTCCACTGTGTTTTTAAACTCCCCACACCTTCACTAGAATCATTTGGACAATTTCTGCTCTGAAATTGCCTATTTCTACTGAATATAAAGTAAAAGTTAACTGTAACGTGAAAACTACCACTTCATGACATCACAAAGTGGAGCAGAGCATTTTGAGCTTTGGAGATGTAGACAGACTAAAAATAAAGTGTTACTCAAACAAGTGTGAATGAAACAAAACACAACTCCAGGTCTGTTTTTGAGGATGTAACCATATTATAACATGGTTTAAAGCTTAGAACAATTGCTCCAATCAACACAGGAGTTGTTGTTTTGGATATTTAGTAAGGGGTTGTTAGGGTTGATTGTATAACTGTAATATACAAAAATGGAAGTTTCATAGAATATGCAGAGCTATGTAATACAGAGCGTGGTTGCTAAATATGATCTACCATATGCACATTTTCTTAAATTTAGCTACAAATTGTGTGTAATACAAAAAAAAAAAAAAAAAAAAAAAAAAAAAAAAAACAAAAACTGCATGATGCTGATAAGAATGCATTTCTGCCAAGTCCCAGTTACAGTCCAAATGGATTTTTTCCAGCCTGTTACATGTAACCAGATGCAGTTATGTCTAAATGCATAGTTTTGAAAATGTGTGCACACCAGTGTGCTAGTCAGTTCTGTTGTGTTGGCCAAAGAAGTCAGGTGACAGCCGGTGCGTGCCCAGAGGCTGTCGTTATGTCTGGTTAAATACTAAGTTAAATTCCTTCACTAATATTGTTGTGGTTTATTCTCATAGTGTGGATTCAACTGACCGTATTGTTTTCGCTACAGCAGAAAGCCACTGCTGTCGGATTGTGCTCTCATTTGTCCTTGTTTGCTTTTGATTGTAGTTGTTGTAGTTTTATAGTGGCTGACTTATAACTTGGTTGGGGATTATTAGTGCAATAGAGGGCTAGTGCAATGTGGAATAGCCTGTTTCAGGGTTAGTACAAGAGATAATATATTATATTAGATATTTGGCCTGTAACATGTAGCAAAGCATGAATATGAAAGGCTCATTGTACAAATTGTTTTCCAAATGCATTAATTAAATTAATAATTAATTTATAAAATTTCAGTTAACACAGCGGAAACACTTTGGACAAGATTTGCCCTTACCTATTTTAATATAATTTGGTCACGTTGGCCGGATTAATAAGCCCAAAGGGCCATGTGTGGCCCTTGGACCATAGTTTGCCCATGTCTGGCCTAGACCAACTGGGGCACATGTATATTTCCCACTTTAGTGTGTGTTGTCAATTGACTTTATTTTTGTGTCAAACCTTAAAATTTAAGCCTTTTAACGTGAATGTCTAAATAAATGAATTTTGTACATTTACAAAATTCTTTGCCTTTGTCCCTTGTTTTGCCCGATGTAATGTGTTATTTATTTGTCATTTATATTAATCCCCTCCTGCACTGTTCCCTCTAAGCTGCGCGCGTGCGCAATTGCGCACTGCTGACACGGTCTCCGTTCACAGAAAATCTGTGCTGTGCACAAAAAAATCGAACCGGAGTTGAAAATAAAATAAACACACAACAATTCATTCTGCGCTATTTTTCAATGTGAGTCAGTGAGTGTGACCGGGGACGAGCTGCTCCAGACAATTATGTGATTCACAGACGTATTTGAGCAGCTTATCAACATCACTGACAGGCTCCTCATGTCCTTATGTCCTCATGCGCCGCTACCAGAGTTTTAGCCGATGTGGCCGATGTGGAGTGAAAACTCGCTGATGATGCTAAGTGTTTATCCCCTTAACGTTCCGACGGCCCGCCCTCGGGCGCACTGTTACGCACTGTTTTGTAGCAGTTTTGTGTTTTAAACATGACGAAACGGACAAAACAAAGTAAGTACGTGACCGAGGACACTGTGGATGTTTGTACAAGTTAAACTAGAGGCATCTCGGACCCAGAGCGGTTCATGAAACTGAGTGAAGATCTCATGATGGACTCAGGAGCAGAGAACCTTATGTGCTGATGGACTGGATGCTGTTCCTGATCGGTAAGCGTGGTTTATTCTGCTATTGACTTAATTGTGGGTCAAATATATCATGCGTAACCATTAGCATTAGCTAATGCCAATCTGCGCCCCCCCGACCACCACCAATCATCACACACCACTTGGGCGAGTTGTCTTGCCTAAGGACACAATGACAGAAGTTGGTCCGAGCGAGACTCGATCCTCCAACCTCTAACCACTGAGCCACTGTCACAGAATGACCGTCACACTGTACAATCATGTACAGTGTGTTCTTAGTTTCCAGTGTGTTTGTTCACTGTTTGCAGTGTGTGGTTTGTAAATATATATTTATTTTGACCCATATCACTGGTTTTGACCATATTTTATAGACAAATACACATTATATATTGTGTTTTGATATGATATGTAAATGTACAGTAATAGAGCAGCTGTGCAGATACAGATTCCTCTCAGTGTGTGTTGGTCATTGACTGTCACTAGTTCATGAGTTGTAAAAATCAAATGATCGTGTCATATACTGAAAAAGAGTTACCGGACTGTCTCCCAGACACAGTAGGACAATCTCACTCAGTGCACAGCAAAAGCTTCACACAATGGATTATACTCATAATACAAGTCAGAGCTTTATCATAAAAATGTTAAGTGTGTTTTCAACATTGGAGTTTACAGTTGTCTTGGTTTGGTTGAAGCTCATGTTTTGCCATAGTTAAAATCAAATATTTATACTTCCAATAGCATTAACATACTACACAGGTCATGAGCAAGATTTTTGTCATTTTCATTGTATAAGTGGCTAAAGCACTTAATTAAAAATCTTATAACAGAAATGTAAATGTGGTAATTTGATTCTTTTAATAAACCATTTAACTTGGATGGATGTGATGCAGCATGACCACAGTGCACAGGTCTGATGTCGCTCACAGTGGTCCATGGGACGCTCAGGGACTTTGTGTGTTTGCTTAGACTTGTGAGAAATTAGAGGGAACATTGCCCTCCTGGTTACATTTGTATTGAGCCAAGTCTTGCCTTTTGTACATATTTACATTGTATTTCTGAGCAAGACACTTCATCTATATTACCCACTCAAGTCACCATATATATGTATCATGAGGTATAAAAATGCCAAATGTGTGCATGTTAAACCTGACTAGTGCAGCTTTTTATATTATTAAGCTTCAAAAAGTTAGTTGAGAATACCTCTTACCCCGATGGCAAAACAGAAATTCAATTCTGTCAACTCAACAAAGGTTTTAGGATGAAGACATTTCGCTGCACGTCCAAGCCGCTTCTTCAGTTCTTCTCATATTGCTGGTGGACACTGCTTTATACCTTTATATTTATAACTGAATGGAAGAGCTAACTACACCAGTTTGTTTACAGTTTCAGTTAGTTAGCTGGCCTATTGAACTACATTAAGTGTGAACTGCGCCTGAGTCATATTTTGCATAATCGTTCAGGCTCCTAATGGTCCAGTTGACAGAATTGAAATTCACTTTTGTCATGGATCACACCTGGATGGCTTTTTATCTATTTTGACATTTATTTTACCCACCCACACACCAAAACCTTTCAGTAAACCCAAAATGTTTGCTTTTTGAAAACTCATCGTTAGACGCTTTGTGGCACGTTGATGTGTCTTGACCTTCAGAGCTACCGTAGCACTGACAATTGGAGAAACAGCAAATAGCCTCATGTTGTGTCACATTAAATGGCTTCGTCTTTATGGTCCATAAATGCAACTTGTATTTTCTCCAACGTGACATTTCTCAACAGTTAAAGTCAGCTGTTCCGTTTCTTCACAAAATCCATTATACCTCACCACGCTTCACTTTGCCCGTTGTACCTTGTTCGCTCATTTTTGTGCCAACATGGAAGTCGCTTGAAAGAACTGTCATGTAAAATGAAATGTGCTAGCATCAATGAATAAGCAATGGAGAACAAAAGCAATCGTGTAAAGATTAAACTGAAACGACAACCTTAAGAAAAAAAAGTTGCAAAATAAACTCAACCAAGAAAAGTGTGTTTTCTCAGTCCTATCAACTGTCATTTGTACTTCATGGTTCATCAGTCAGTTTGCTCTAAAGTGATCAACCAATCACCTCTCACACTCTGTCTCCTTCCTCCAATTTAATGGTGAAATATTATCTATTTAATTGGATTTTATTTTTATTATTGTTATTATTTATTTTAATAGATTCTTGTTTCATACCTGACAGTTTCGTCTGCTCACTAGTGCTCTTCCTCACAGTGATCATGTGATGTTGCCGTGACGTGTCCTATCAGCTGATTTAAACAAGTTTTGGCACTGTCTTCTGGAACTGGTGGCGGTAGAACAACAGCGCCATCTGCAGTCTGACTCCGGACAGTATTCCAGGTGTGTGAGAGTAAAACGGCCCCTCCAAACTGATTTAAAGTCCTGAAGAGCTCGGACTGCAGATGGCGCCGTCATTCTGTCTCCACTGGTAGGAAGACAGCACCAAAACTTGTTTAAATCAGCTGAGCAGACAAATCACAGCAACATCAAGTGACCACTTTGAGGAAGGCCGCTAGTGAGGAGTTGAAATGGTCAGGTATGAAAACAAGCTAAACCTTGGTCTGATTTTTTTTTTTTTTTTTTATCTTATTGGACCAGTTTAACATTAGTATTTCACATTTTCTAACTTAAAATAATATATACTTTGAGAAAATCAATGCACAGAGTTATTGAAACCTCTGTGAATTAAGCGATTCTACAACTCCAGGTATGTTTTTATGAAGGAACAACCTTAGAACTTGGCCACTTTAGCATCATGTCTTCATTAGTCTAGTTCCACAACTCTGCTCATCACTTTCGCAGCAAAACCACTGGCATCTCAGCTAGACATGGGACGATATTGATATTTTGTGTCATGATTATCGTGGCCAAAATCCAAAGGCTCTACATTAACATGCTAAGTGTACAGCCTCATTGAAGAACTTATCACCCCCATTACTCTTTCACCCGAAAATGTCTGTCACCGCATCTATGGATCAGTAGCTTTTTTGTGGTGATACAATGCCGATTATCTTTCTCGGCCAGTATCACTATAAACACTCTAACCTCAGCCGGTCGTTCTTTCCTTGTAACCTTGTCCTCTTCACCTGATGCCGCTGGGCCGACCTGTCAGACGCAATGAGCAACCACACTGCAGCGCTCCGGGAACCATCACCAGGAGACTGTAAACTAGACTTGGAGACGCCTGCAGTTAGCTGGAGACTTTTCATTTTAATCTAGTTTGATGGGAGGAACTGGAGAACCTGGAATAAACCCACCCCCACCTGGCAATCAAACCTGTGACCTTCTTGTTGTGAGGCAAAGTGCTAGTCCTAAGTCCTCAGCTTTCTCTAAAACCCAGAGTAGAGGATTTTTTAGTATGCATGAATCCAATTATTAACATTTTATCGATTATTACTATTTTATTTGCTAGTTTTTATTATATTGAGGTCCACAAAAGTACATTTTATATTCAGTTATAGTATTCTAATTGACATTTCTTCTAAATATGGCTGGGAAACACTGTCTTATTTGAGTCCACTTTTTAATCTCTTGACAATTACTCAAAACCTCATAGTAATAAAATGTGCCACAATTTTGACTCAAACGCTCCAGTGAAATATTACCTTCCCCAACCGGTGCTACTAATACATTCCAAAACTTTTTATTAGAAATATTAAAGCAGAGTTTGCCAGCTTGCAGGATCACACAGAATTTAATTACTACTGAGCTGGGATCATGGCGATAGAGCGATTGCATCTGTACACTTTAAAGATACAAAATGTGATTAGCCACAGACGTTTCTTTTTTCCTCGCTCAAACTCTGCAGTAAGTTAAATTCCACAATGCATCTGTCCTCATCTAAACCTTTATGTACCTGTAACCATGGAGACGTTCTCTATGTTTCACACTTAACCAAATGTGCTGTGGGATGTCTATCACAACACCTGCTCCAAGTCAACAAAGTCATGAAATTAAATCTTTGTTTGGAAAAGCCAGTTATGTGAGATTGAGACTGGATGCCCGGGGACTCATCTTTTAGACTCCTAAGCCAGGATTTTGGTCCAGACAGAGAGAAAGCGGGACCATTTTTCAGCTAGTCAATTGCAACCAGACCTCAAAGGAACCACTTTGCTCACTTCCTATTTGCAGTAGGTTAGCCATGTCCATTTATATATACAGTCTATGATCAATCCTCTGATACCCTCTGTCTCCCAAAGCAGAACACCAAAAATATTTCAGGAATGAGCGAATTTGTTTCGCCACTCATCCAAGAGTCTTCTTCAGTTGTGACAGGTTTATGAAAGCCACTGACTTATATCTATCTGAAAAAAAGGAGCTAACACACCCTGGTTGTTTATAGTAAAGTGTATCTAGTAAAGTCCATTGACCATAGACTGTATAGTAGAAGAAGTGGACTAAGGGAGTGCGACGTCACCCACAGCGTTCAGCTTCAGTCAAATGAAGCTCATCGAGGCTAGCAGTTATAGGGGTCAATTAGGAGCCAAGTTTCATATTTAGAAATTCAGGCAGTGAGTATCATAACAACCAAAGAACCAATCCAGAGCGAGGCTGTTGAAAGAAGGCACCTCATTTGTCTGTTATTAATGTTCATATCTTCATTTAGAGGCAAAATAGTGAAATAAAACATCAGGATCATGTAGAGCGGGTTAACATTTTAAGATGGAAATTATGAGCCTGACAGCAGCAGTTACAGAGAAAGGGGCGATGGTGTTTGCATAGAAAGTAAACTTGTTGTAACGTCTGGGGGATCAAAGATACAGACTCGGGGTAAAAGTTTGACAGAGTTTATTACAAACAAGGAAATGTGAATGTTGGTTGATGGAGCAAGCAGTTGAGAGCTGGGTTGTAGGCTGACATCTTCAAAATATTCATAGGAAGCTGGGTTGGAGGCTGAGGTGTTCGTACCTTTCGTGCAGAGCTGGGTCGGAGGCGGAGGTGCAGAGTGAGTCCAAGAAACGGGATCTGGCAAAAAATAAGAAAAAAAAAACAGCTGAGTACTATGACCATAATCACAAAACTAGACTGAACCAAGCGGAACTGTACCACGGAGGATACACGAACGATCTGGTGGCGTGTGTAGGATCCTTAGTCCCTTTTGTACTGCTCATGGGCTGCAGGTGTGTAGTGAGTAGTGCCAGAGTCTCCACCCAGCTTCAGACAAGGGCACAGAAGGGAGGGAGGAGAGACCGCACAGAAACACAGGGACAGACTGGGATCTTGACAAAACTGGAGCCGGAGTCAATGCAGCCGGAAGCATGCTCATGCTCACAGCCTATTTGAAATGTGGCGGCTAGCCATGTCCATTTATATATAGTCTATGGTGTGATCTGTCACCTGAGTCATATGCTGCATGACTGTTTACACCCCTAATGGCTGACCCTATTAGCATACTGGCGGCCCCTATTTCTTTATTTTGGTTTGGGTCTAAAGATGAAGTTGTCACCTGGCAATTTGTTTACCATACTTTACCTGAATAATTGTGCCAATGACAACTTGTAACTTGTACTTATTAAAATTCTTGTAATGCTTAAACTGTGACTGCATAGGCTAAAGGTTATTTACCTGACATCAGTACTAAAAATCCATGCACAGTAGAAGGCTGAACAGTTGGTGGCAGCCTGGATCCCATCTCTCTGTGGCATCTCACTCATTTCTTCAAATGTCATCATCAAACAGGGACGGGGAGGGAGCTCAGAGCAAGACGGAAATCTCTTAAAAATGGATCTCGGGGTGGAATCTCAATGAAGTACGACAGATGCCATTGCTGTGGCTCTGACTGATTCTGGCCCAGTTTAAAATGTACAGAGCTGGCATGGCCTCACTGCACAGTTCACATGTCACACTGGGGACGATGAACAAAACCTAGAGTACTAGAATACTTAGAAAGATTGGGGAAAGGCTGAAATAGGCTATTTTTCATTACAGATGCACTACATAGCATTTCAGATGAAGGGTAGGGTTGTCTGGAATGTTCCACAGTGCAGCAGTACTTGTATTTATTCAATTAAAATTGTTTATTGCTGAAGACATAGCTTGAAAAACATGCATTTTGACTGTGACAAGCTTGCCTCTCCACAGATCCAACCTGCATCTTGGGCTGTCATGCAACCTGCAGATAGGCAAGTTTAAAGTCATACTGTGAAACACTGCAGACAAAGCAGTAGCATCGCCATGGAGATAAGCAAATGGTAAATTCTCCACTAGGATAATTACAGTGCAACTTTATAATCTATGTGCCACAACTGCTTCTCAATGTAAGAGCCAAGGTTTCATCACTCAACTTTTAATAGAGAAAAAACAAAAAACAAACTTGATTTAATTAAATAAACATGTCACTTATTTATATTTGTAAAATAATCACTAATGTGTAGTTTTTAAAGGGCTTTGGGGTTTTGTTAGTAATATGGTTGCTAGGTAACAGAACTGAAATGATCTATTGCCCGTGTCGAACTAGAAAGTAAAATGATGAATTTAACCAAAATTGTTGAAATAGAGAAAATAAGTTTTAGTCAAATCTTTAATAAAAATCATGTGAACTACATTTTATTGGTACAGTCTGCCCTGTTTTATGCATTAATGAAGCATTAGTCCATAGTCCATATTTATACAAGACACGCCTGCTTCCTGTCCGGTTAAACAATAACCAAAGAAACAAGCGCTGAAATGATACAGTGTGAAATCTCCTCTGCTGTAAGCTGCTGAAAGCATGGCTGTAAAGGTAAAAATAAGTACTTATATTACTATGTCACATTTTAAATCATATTTGTAGCATAATGATATTTTTGTTTTAACAGATGTTGCCAATTTATATTTTTCTCTGGTTGATGCTGGAAATGACTTCTGCACGTCCACAAAGTAAAGTTTTACATTTGGCATATTTTTTATTCACCCTTTAGGTTCTTTTCCAGATTCTTTAACCTTAAAAGCCTGTCTTTAATTTTGTATCTGTGATTAGTTGGGTCTTTGGTCCTAGTTTAGCTTTGTGTTGGACCTGATTTAGGCTGTGTCCAAATGTCCACACTATGGGTCACAGCATTTTAGTCTCTGTGTCCAAATGGCCAGTTGGTGACATAGTGCACTCTGATTTTGAGTCTCAAAATTTCCCAAAATGCACTTTGAAAAGTTGTGTCCAGCGCTGTCCACTAGACCAGCCAATGTAGACCACAATGCATTGTGGGAGTCGGAAAAACAAGAGTGGACAGTGACAGGTCTTTAACTGGACACAACGCGGCTGAATTAAGTAAAAATGCTGTTTCATTTCACTGTTGAGTCTTGATTATGATTAAAACACTTCAGACTGTTTCTGTGAAAAGTTGCTAGCATTAGCCGCTTACCTGCCAGTCAGTCACAAGAGCAATACTTTCCACACATCAGACAAAAAGCTGATGAATCCAGTCTGTTTATGTGGGATGAAATTCAGTTTGACAAAACATGTATATTTATTATTAGTCCATAAATACTGGTGCCAGTCAAACCTGATCATTATTTATGACAGAAATCAAGTTTTATCTGAGTTAGGCCTGAGAGAGTTGTGACCTGAAAGTAGAGAGCTGTGAGTGAGTGCACTAAAGAGTGCACTAAAGAGTGTACTAAAGAGTGCACTAAAGAGTGTACTAAAGAGTGTACTAAAGAGTACACTAAAGAGTGCACTAAAGAGTGTACTAAAGAGTGTACTAAAGAGTGCACTAAAGAGTGCACTAAAGAGTGCACTAAAGAGTGCATGGCTGTGTAGTGAATGATGGGTTAGGGACGAGGGTGGACATTTGGACCCAGACTTAGTCTTATGAGTTAAATCTAATATAAATCGTTTGGAGAAGCTGTGTTTTGATGTGTATCTTCTACATTTTTCAAGATTTGGCGGAAAAGATGTTCACCTTTCCAGAAGAAACCAATATGACTTATGTGAAAGTAAATGCATCAGCAGAGGACCTGGCTGCGATCACTATCTGCCTGAGGTCTGTTAAGGAAAAAATAAAAAAATAATAATAAATTTAGTAGCCAATTGCCAGTACTTTGTATGGCACAATAACACACAACTGACGTGAATTCAAATATATTTTTAACTGTATTATGAGGGGTAATTTTACTTTTGAATAAAAATCCTATACTACGTAACATTAACTCACATGTTTGAGTAATCCTTTATTATTAGTCTGTCTTCATCTCCAAAGCTCAAAATGCTCTGTTCCACCTTGTGATATATGTAGTAGTAGTTTTCAAGTTAACAGCTCCTTTTACCTTCCGTTCAGTAGAGATTGGCAATTCCAAAGCTGGAATTAACCAAATGATTCTAGTGAAGGTGTATTAAGTTTAAAAACACAGTGGAGCACTTCCTGTAATACCACATGACATCACAAGGTGGAACAGAATGTTTTCAGTTTGAGAGAAGAACTCAGCCTAAATATGCAGGGTTTATGTGTTAAACAAACAAAACACAACCCTGGATATATTCGTGATGAGGAAACAGCATTATAACATAGATCAGAAAATACTGTAATATGGGCCCTTTATATACCAACCATGAATGCCTTATTCTGAATTAAAAGTGCGCCAACTTTCATAATGAAGGCCACCTGTTTGTCTCTATGGAGATGTTATTGCTTTGCTTGGAAAGTTCCACAGTAAGACATTGGCTGCGGTTACAAGCCCACCAATGTGAATATGATCTTATATTTGGAGATTAACTTTATAACTCCAAAAGCCTGATAACAATCTGATTTAGAGTAAGCCTTCGAACCAATGATGGATTTGTTAGAAGAAATATGTGTACAACTGTATAATAACAATAACTTAATAGCCTTAATAAAGCATGAAGAAAGACTCAATTCATAATGGAGAAATGTATTTGTAAGAATGATTCAGGCTTAATAGAGTTAAGAGGTAAGGTTGGGGTAAAGTAGTTTCTAAGTCTGAATCATTCTTAATAAACTTTTTGTTCATTATGAATCAAGTCTTAACTTGACTGATGTTGTTTTCTTGTGTCAACAGAACATTCACAGACCTCACCCGAGCCTACAGCCTGTTCTCTCTGAGCACACCGTCTTCTGTGAACGAAATCCTACTTTACAAACAAGCCCAGGCCAAAAACAAATTTGTAGTCCAAGTCGGAGATGGCGTGGCAGCATTTGTGGGTCAAAATTATGATTACTATAATTATTATTACCTAAATAAGTGGCAGTCCATTTGTACAACGTGGGACGCAGAGACTGGACTGGTGCAGTTGTGGATAAATGGGAAAGCCTCAAGCAGGAAGTTTGTATCCCACTCAAACATCACTGGGAATTTCACTGTCGTTTTAGGACAGGTACTGTACAAACTTTACTCTGGGCAAATACATAAAATACAATCATGCACACACATACATACACATAAAACAGGATATTTTGTTATTCATTATGATACTTCAAAACTTGCAGCCTTGCAACATGCTAGTTGCGTCCATTAAAACTGCAAATTTAATTTGCGCAGCCCAATTAAAACGTAAAAAAACTAGCTTTTCACGTCTTTCAGAGGTCAGAGCAGAATTTACCATGACTGTAAAACTAAACATTAGCACGGTAACAGCACACTTCCTGTTTTGCAGGGGATAAAACACCCTATAATTAGATGCAGACACCCCCCTAATGGTGCGTTCACGCCGGGGCGTCAGGGGTGTGGAGTTTACATGCAAAGTCTATAGCAGACACACATCTTGGCTGCTCTTTGTTACAGCGTCCACGATTCATGTTGGAGACGTTTGTCCTCAAATGTAAAGGTGTCCATCTAGAGGCGTCCAACGCATTTTTTGACGTCCCGGTGTGAACGCACCCCAGAGCTCCTTTTATTATATGTATTGAGGTGAGCCAGATTTTACATACAAAAGGTTGGGCACAGGCCCTTTAGTAATAATAATAATAATAATAATAGTAATAAATGTTACTCCCTTCACCAGCTTTTTGAGCAATACTGGTTGTAATATTTAAAAAGACTGAGAACATTTTTTTATACGTTTAATGACATTATAATGTAGGCTGCACTGAAACGATTGAATGGATTATGGTCTCTGCAGTTTCCTACTTTTTACCACCAGCAGCTACAACAAATCAATGTATTTTAGTCCCAGAAAAACGCCACCCATTATATTGAGCGTGACAGGTTTGTAAAGTTGGTGGTTCAACTTCAGCTCTGACCAAAGCATGTTGCTGTTATGCTCTTAGGCAAGACACTTCACCCAAACCTAACACTGATCTCTACGAGTGTGACGTGTGAATGAGTGATTTTTCAGCACTGTGCTGTTAATATTGACTAACAAAACTGTGTTGAACTCACAGGACCAGAACCCGGAGGAAGGACGTCTTCACAGGAGCAGGTCTTTTGTTGGCATGATGCGTGACATTCAGATGTGGAACTATGTGCATTCTGAGCTGACTATACTGAACTACCACAGAAATAATAGAAGGATAAGTCCCAAAGGAAATGTGTTTGACTGGCAATACCTGGATTTTGATATAATTGGTAATGTTGTGGTTGAACCAGAACAAAAACTGAGCAATAATTAAGCTCCAATTAAGCAGTCCCACTGGTGGAAATGGTTGTACTAAAATTCAGTTACTTGATTATGTCTGATCCCTGTTTTTTCATCTTTAATCTGATATAGTACCTGATGATGAGAAGAACTTGTGTCAAGGACCTGCAGATATGTATTATGTGAATTATGAAATGTCACAATAAATAGCAAAATGATGTGCTATAATGTTGTTTTGTTGTGATTTTGTGTGTGTGTGAGAGAAGTTACATAGAATTTTACAGTGATTATCATGATTATATTTGGCAAACATTCACAATGGTGCTTTTATATTATTCTCTGTGGGGAGAACAGGTAGATGTGGACAGAAAGGCAGGGAACCCATCAAATCTTCTGGATTATAAATGTTTAGTTCCGACATCCCTGCCTATAAAAGATCAACATGTGACAAACAGTATCCAAATTATTATATTTTTACAGAAAGTGTCACTAAGACCTGGGGATTCACAGTTCTCAGCAGGAGGCCACAGTTACAAACCTGCAGCGTAAACTAACTCAAAGTGCTTTAATATGCAACAAATCCCACACACTCTATTTAGTTCATTTTTGGCTCTAAATATTCCATCTGCACTGCACTTATTCTTCCTTTATGATTTTAAATAGTTGTTGTGGTGGTTGGAAGGGCTGATTGCACAGATTGACAGCCTTGCTTCAGTCAGTCTACCCAAGGGCAGCTGTGACTATAATAGAAACTTACCACCACAGAGTGTTGAGTGAATGAATAATGCCCTGTAAAAAGTCTCAAAGTGTGTCCAAAACAGCAGTATATAAACACAGTACACTTTTATTATTATTATTATTATTTTAACCATGAACCTTGCAAATCGCTCAATGAACTCAATGAACATCGTTGGGTATCTGTCATGATCCTGCATTTCCTGTCCTCCTGTGTTCTCTCCCCCTCCCCTACCTGTCTGTCCGGAGCTGGGCGGAGTTCCTGACTCCTCCCGCACGCACCTGGAGGGCATCAGTGCAATTACCTGCACCTGCTGCTGAGTATATGAGGGCTCGGCAGAAGACACTCGGGGCCAGGTCGTCTGTTCGTCTTCCCCAGGACCGTCTTTGACCAGAGTCTCGGCCAGAGTGTCCGCGTGTCAATATTCCTGCTCTTGCTTGTTCCCGCTCCTGCCTCTATGCTCCAGCTCCGGTACAGTCGACCCTCTGCTTGCCTCCTGCCCTGTCTTGGCCTCCGGCTTGCTTCCCGTCTCCTGCTCTGGCTCCCGCTCTCTGGATCACTCCTGCTCAGTCTTCCCTGGTCCTGTCCCTGGTCTCGTCGTGCTCCGGTCCTGGCAGTCTCTGCTCCCACTCCGGTCCTGGTTCTCCTGCTCCTGCCCTGCCCTGCCCTACGCCCGTCTGGTCTGCCTCCCACTACCTACGTCCCGTGTATGATAAATGAACTGTCTGAACTGTCTTTTGCACTATTGTAAATAAACACCGTAAATCTGCCCCCAGTCTGCACTCTTTGGTCCGTTACACCCACCGTTACGACAGTATCTTCTGTACCATTCAAACCAGTCACCAGTATCATTTCATTTTACCTCAGTTGTCATTTATTCCCTTTCAAATCATCAACACCAAAATCCAGTCTTTTCGAAGTATCAAATCCAACAGTTAGGCAGACGCTTCAAAGTTGTGCTTCAGATAACTATCGCCATAAACCGAAACGACTCGCCGGAAAATGACAGTAAATGATTGCTTTATCTTTCTGCGTGCTGCTGTGTCAAAATGAATTTCCTTCAATAGCGTCTTTGTAACTGCAGACTTTGATCTCTATCAGGTGAATGAATCATTTTGTCTGCGCCTGTATCATCAACGCTCCAGTCTGCTTCCCCAAATACAGCACGGGGGCGGGGATCGCGCTGCTCGGATTTCTGGGTATTGCAATGACGGAAAATGCACGACCTGTTAAGATAAGTTGCAGATGAAAGATAATATGGAAGTTAAATGATCCATGTGAAAGAATTGGGTCACATACCGGAAAGCGTTATGTGGAATTTGAAGAGTGAAAAGCGTGAAATGGGTGAATGCCGCGATAATGAAAGACTATGACATTTCATCTGTGCAGGCTTTAGAACGCAGAACAGCTGTGAGGAATCAGGTGGCCTTGAGTAAACAATCAAGTTCGTTTTAAATATAGTGTCTAATGTCTGACGTTCAATATATATTGTATGACTTGATGTTGGCGTGGGATGTAATATAAAATAGAAGGGAAGCCAACAGAAGGGGCATCTGCTGGTACACTGGAAAATAAGGTAGTTCTTATGAAGCTAAAACCCAATGAAAGCTAACAAACATGCTAAACTGTGGAGTGGAGGAAATGTGTGCACTGAATTTATTTCTCACAGGAGATCTCTGGACTTTTGCCTATGACGTAACCATCCTGGAAAAATCAATATTTGCACTTTTTTTTTTCCTGCGCTTAGAGGGAGCATAAGCAGGTTTAATTAAATAGTGTGAATGAAGAAATATACAAGTTTTACAACTATCTTACAGGGAGCACCCCAACCAAATGCGCTTTTTTCCCATTTCAGTTCTGGAGTGGCCAGTTTTTAGACGTGGACAATCATGAAATCTTGTATTAAAGGATTCTGTATCAAAGTGATCTCCTAACAAATAACAATGGCCAACTTACTTTTTCATAGAGTGTACAGTAATGTTTTTTTTTTTTTTTATGTATCACCTGTTTCAAAATGAAGGGACATTATTCCACATTTCGGATGACGATACAACATTATAATCCTTCTGCCCATTTGGAAAATATTCAAACCTGCAGATTGGCCTTGATCTTGCCAGTCCTATACAAACACATTCTGCTGTATGCGCTCAGTCAGGAAGGAAGTTCACTCAGCACTGAAAAGAGGCCTAACGGTGCATACTAAACTTGACTGAAAGCTCTTTATTCATTCAATTAGATTTTTAGGACAACTTTAGCAATCTTTTCTGATGTGCTAACACAAGCATGCAGATTTAATGAGTGTGATTTGACGGCAGGAGATCTGTGGACTTTTGCCTATGACGTAACCATCCTGGGGGGGGAAAAAAAAAAAATCAATATGTGCTTTTTTTTTTTTTTTTTTTTGCGCTTAGAGGGAGTGTAAATAGGATTCATTAAATAGTTTGAAGGAAGGAAAATACAACTACAAATGTTTTTTGATGAGGGAACAATGTTATAACATGGTTTAAACCTCTAAAAACATATTTTTATCCAGCTTTTATTTATTTTTATTTTTTTTACAAAATACAGTGAGAAACAAATTTCAAACTACAATACTTTTTTAATCTTTTATTTATATATATATATATATATATATATATATTGTTAAATAAAATTACATTACATTACAAAATTACATTAGCTAGCTGTAATAACATTTCCTGACTGCTAGAATTTGCAACAGATAGAAAATGCTCAAAAGATTGAACCTCACAAGGGTGTCCTTCACTCAGCTGAAACAAAAAAAAATAAAAAATAAATGAAAACACACTTTGGATGAAAGAAAGAAGGCATGGTCCTGAATTCAAATGGACGCCGTCTGGGAACTCGCTCACCCCCTTCTCCATCTCCTCGGTGCTTTTTGCTGCTGATTTAGTGGGGAAATTGTTTTGGGGTTGTTTATGAAGCATGAATTCCCGAGTGGGATTAACCCGGAACGACACGGTGCACAGCAGAAGGTCGTACAGTTGTGGTGATTGTTGTGATTTTGCTTCCGACTCTAAATGTTATGAGTAATAGGAATACCCTTGTCACAATGGAGGAAATGAAACAAAATGTGGACCCTGAAAAAAAAAACTGAAGGAAAACTGAACTAAGAATCATTACATAGACCAGCAATAAGAATGAGAATAGAAGCCATTGTCTTGAGGATTCTTTGTCTCATTTCCTTGTGTTTCTTTTGTTTAGAACTTTGTGTGGAGTTTCATGGACACAAAAGGTATTGTCTGCATCTGCAGTCCAATCACAGTTTTCTATTTCGCCCTTTTTTCAGATGAAGAAAGTGGCATTGTTCAATTTTTATTTTTTTTATTTATTTATTTATTTATTTTGGGCATTTTCGCATGTCAGCTGTTATTTTAGCTTTAGTTCACATTAGCATCAGTTTCTTAAATACATAAATAAGATACTTTCACACTGCCTGGCCAAAAAAAAAAGTCACCACCTGGATTTAAATAAGCAAATAGGTGCGAGCAAATCGGTACGAGTCAGGTC
Source organism: Periophthalmus magnuspinnatus (assembly GCF_009829125.3). NCBI lineage: Eukaryota > Metazoa > Chordata > Actinopteri > Gobiiformes > Gobiidae > Periophthalmus > Periophthalmus magnuspinnatus. Next base: position 26,450,513 of record NC_047136.2, read on the forward strand.
TATGTTCAACAACAGTCTGTGCTCAAAGAATGAGGTCAGCTGACACCTGAATATACTGAATGACCAGGTTATTCCAACAATGGATTTTTTTCTTCCCTGATGACACGGGCATATTCCAAGATGACGGAATAACGAAATATTAGAGTGTGACCTTTTTTTTTTTGGTGGTGACTTTTTTTGGCCAGGCAGTGTATGTTCCAATGGACATGTTTTGACCATTTCAGTGCATTCAGCTGGCGGTCCAAAGTTATTCCTCACTTACCTTATGCATTCTGGACATCCCAAATTATTGACTGCAATGATTTTATGAGTGCTTTGACAAGTCTGAGAGATCAGTGTTGAAATTTGCCAGCTAGTATGATACAACTAGTTTACAAATGCGCACGTCCTTATTCCTGGACAATAAAATGGTTTCTAAAGAGGTGAAGACAGTACATAAAGGAATTATTTGACCTCAAGAGCTGCTTATACGATATATCTGTACTGGGGTAAGGCACGTTTTGCGCAAATACATGTAAAAAAAAATCTGCTACAAACTGTTTAAGTTGCTAATAGTGCTATTCCTTGTTAACCATTTCAACAAGCCAGATTCCAACAAGTTGCCAGGTAAGTACATAACAAATTCAAGTGTTCTGTGCACCAACAACTCCCCCAAATCAAGATTTTTTTGCCTACATGTACATTATTTCAGGTTAAAAAACAACTACAAAATACCATACCATAGTAGCTTTAAACACAATTTTAGTTGTTTTTCACTGACTGAATGCATGTGAATATTCTTACTTTGCCTCAACTAAATTGGATTTTCTGAATTTTTTTAGTCAAGAAATTCAGAAACTCCAATTTAGTTGAAAATCTCGGTGTCTGCTCCATGCTGCTTGAAGAAGTCATTTGCACCCGGTTCACCAGGGTAACGGCGGCACCTTCACTCCTCCTCTGATCCACTTTGAAGAGGAGGTGAGCACGAGATAAAACAGGCGCACGGTAAAAGGCTTTCTGTAGAGTTTGGAGCCACAAACATGCACAAGGAAAGTCGTTTGGAGCACTTATGGCCTCCGTGATCCCAATTAACTCACATACTCTCGATGACAACATGCAATTTACAGTTGGGCTACAAAAATAGTACCTGCTTCAGTTAAAATGATTTGAATGATGTGTATGGTTACTTGTTTTGCAAAGTTCATATATTTGCAGATGGAGTAAAAACAAGGTGAACTTCAAATAAATCAAACTGGACTCAATTGAGAATTTGTCTTGAATAAAAAATTTCAAGACAAATTCTTTATGAGTTTGTATTTCTTGTAGTGATGGGCAATATCACATTTTTCTAACTGATATTTTTACTATTAGCTGATACATCTGTCAAATATCAAATATTATCATAAGGAAACTGTCAAATGAGCTTTATGTGTACACACTGAAAAGAACAAAGGAAACCAATGGAATAAGTGAAGCCAAAGAAACCTTTTTGTATTTTTATGTAACATGTTATAGTAATGTACAGTATTCAAAAGATCAAGGGTTGGACTCCTACTCAGAGCAAATTCTGTTTTGTTGTGGCAATTCAATTTATTATATGAATGCTGTTGTTGTGTCCTTGGGCAAGACACTTAACCCCCCCTCACCCCCAGTGTCTGCGTACACTGGTATATGAATGTGTGTGTGAATGGGTGAGAGCCTTGAAGGTAGAAAAGCGCTATATAAAAATGTGTCTATGATTATTTACATAAGAAGTTACAAGAAATACAAAAGGTGTCAACTTTGAACACAAAATGTCAGATCATTCCAATATTACTGTAGAGCGCCACAAACTTGAAATCACTACGTTTTTTTTGTGAATCGCAGAGACCAACCATATAATTACGAGTATAATCCAGACACGATTTAGTTTGTATTTATTACATTTGTGTGACGACTGTGTCACTCTGCCCCTGGACCTGAAGCTCTGCTCGGGGCATGGAAACAACTCAGCTCAAGGAACCCGCTCCAAGGTGGCCCCAAGTGAACCGGCTCAGTGGAAAGGAGGCTACAGGGACACACGGTCACAGGATAAGGCAAGTATCCTCCAGCAGAGTGATGGAAGAGGAGGATCCAGGTCCACAGAACATGTTGAGGGCAGAGGAGGGGCATCCAAGTTCCAGTCATCACAGGGGCAGTCGACGTCAGGCACATCACTTATCTTGAAATGACTGGTGATGCTCAGAGGGGCGGATTGCACAGATCGATAGCTCTGCATTTTACCCCAGGGCAGCTGTGGCTACAGAAGAAACTTAACTTCTAACATTTATTTTGTGGGCGCTATCCAAGGAAGGAGAAAAGGCTGTTCCGGCAGTTTGGGAAATGCAGCTTGTGTTCACCTTATCCTCTTTCAAATTACTACCTTGATCTTTTGATGAGATCCAAAAATGATTAAGTTTAGTCATCACAAATCTGTCAGAATGTGGGTCTGAGCATGTCTCTCTGTGTATGTGTATGTTAAATTTGTTTAAATACATCATAGAAAACACATGTATAAGATGTGGCAATAATTACTGATAATAATGGCTGACAGTTCATTATAATATGAAACATGAGTGTGTGAACAGATGGGTGAATTAATCTGTCACCAAACGTCTTCAACAATAAAGCACTTTACAACAAAGAAAAGCAGCTATACTCCGTGCAATCCGTTTTATCCACTCTGATTAAATATGTGACGTACAAGTAGAATAATTAATATTTGATTTCAGGAGGAAATGAAATGCCCACTGGTTGACTGGTCGCAACACATGACGTTTCCAATCTCATCCGTCTGATTGTGTGCAGCGTTTGTAATTACATATTTCTCAGTGACTGAACAAATATGAGACGTAGTAACAGGATCAACGAACAAAGAAAATCGCCATACTTTTAGGTTTTGCACAAAGAAGTTAATGTAAATGCAGATTTCACAAGGGAAAGAATGTTTTGGAATCATGCAACCAAAATAATTAAAACAAAACATGATCTGTTCCATTTAATTTTCATGGATTGTTGAACAGTGTTGGGAGAAAAAAAAAAAAAATCTATATTATGATTATGCACAATATAGAAGAATGTATGTATTCTTGAAAACTTGTTATTGCTTTGCTACAAATGTCTGTGTAATCCCTCAGTCGTCCAGGTATGATCCAGAGTGAAAGAAAAATTCACCTGGACAAGAAGTTTTCACTCCTACAACTTCTTGTCCAGCCAGATTTAAATTTTTCTTTCACTTTTCTAGGAATGTTCCAAAAAAAAATGACATTAAAGTATCCCCATGGAGACAAGAAGCTGATATTAGTCCAAGTTACAGGTCTGATCTGTGGAGATTTTTGTCACCGTATAAAAAAAAAAAAAAAAAAGAAAAAAAAAAAGAAACACCTGTAATTTAATAAATGCAACATAGACTTCACCTTTAAAATAAGTACCATATTTTCAGGATTATAAGTCGTTTAGCAGGGGGTGCGACTTATACTCAGATTCGACTTATATGTGAAATATATGTTTTTTTTCCCTCATTGTTATGCATTTTTTTGCTGGTGCGACTTATACTCCAGTGCGACTTATACTCCGGAAAATACCGTAATGTAATCAATCTTATAGTAATTTGCTGATGATTTTCCTTAACTCAATTCCAATTCTCCAAAATGTCATTATACTTGTAAGAATTTGCTGTGAGATGCTTCTTTTAAGAGATTTGCTAGGATTTGAATCTTCCATGACAGATACTGCGCTCTTTCAAATACGTCCCTCTTTTTTGATCACTTCCACTTTGCATTGAACTCCACTTTAAATCCACTTCACTGCTCTCCTTTTCTTGGCAGAGTGACACCTCTGCTGCCACTAAACTTCATTTGTTTTTTATTACATCTGCCGAGCCCTTTAGGTTTTTTTTCTCTCTACCTGGATGTACAGATGAAGCCCAGTGTTGCCTTGAGCGAGGTCACATTCAAAGACCTCTTTTCGGAGTAAAACATTCTTACCGTGATTAATTGAGTCGGAACAAATCAATATGGCCGCCGGTGGGAAAAAAGCAGACATGCGCCGATCTCTGTGAAATTCCGCGACCTTCAAGTCACCACTCATGCCGTGTGACAGGAATCCATTTGTGTAGACGCGACGCTGCTCAGAGGGGAGAGAGAGGAAATGAGTTATAACTTCAAAGTTGTTGGATCAAATGCTGCCAAAGAAATACATGTTTGAACTGCAATAATCAAATATGCTAATAGTAATATTGCTGCAAATTGAGGATGTAACAACGCCAAAATGCCATAAGGATGAATTATGATGTTAAAGGACATCTAGTCTGGAAAATTGACTTTTTGGAATACCTCAAATTGCATTCTGCTTCATTCACCCTCTTTCCATTAATCTGTTTATGATGTTGTCTTGCTCTGACCTCCTGAAAGTTTCAATTTTCCCTGGATTGTGATGTCAAAGGTAGAAATCCATAAACCTGACTCGTTCTGAGCGTTTCTGCCACCAAATTGCGTTCAACTCGACTAGCATGATTATATAAGAGCGCTGTAGTGCTGCAATATCTAAAAATGTCTTTACAAGTTTTTCGTGGAAAGACTAACCCAAAAATACAAACTGCAAACTAAATAAGTGTTTAATATCTGTAATTTTTGCATATTGGCAGCACTGAATCAGAGCCAAGGATGCCATGTCAAGATTTCCTGTATCATCAGATGTCTTACCTTGGTTTGTGGAAGCCCCATTTTTCCATCTGCAATTATTGATTTACTGATCGTTTTTAAGCTTTTGGAAGATATTATGTGCACTACCTTTTTCTATACAGTATTTCAGAAGTGTAAAGGGAAGTAAAGGGGACACAAGTCGTCTAAACCCTGTGTACACAATGGGGAAAATGCCATTGCATGACTACAAAAGACTGAAGTCTCCTGCCATTGTGTCCTGTCCATGTGCTGTACTGAGCCACTTATTTTTACTCTACATTCACAGAGTTGTATTCTATGATCTTTACTTCTTTTGGTATCTTAACTCTATTGAAACTATTTGAAATTTCCTACTTAGAATATATATTTTAATAGTTATTTATCTTTATTATTTTTGGTTGCATATTCATATTGTTTTATTGTTTTGTGTTGCAACACTGCAATTGTGGGACAAATTAAGTTTTTCTTATCTCAGCTTGACACCACTAACTCAGTCTCTGTTGACATTTCTTTGGATCAACAGAGGTATAATACTCCCTACAATGGAAACATGGGTAGACTTGAATGGACAATACTACCACAGTGTGCTCTGGCCTCGACCTGATGGTAAATAAACTTAGATTATAACTCAACAATGTATTTTAGCTCCAGAATACTTACTGCCATATTTGTTTCAGTCTATCAGGCATTTTAATTTCAATTTTCAAGCATTGTTTAAGAGTCAATGATGACAATTTATATAATTACTGTGGTTGTTAAGAGGATTACAACGAAATATGAATGCAATATCCGGGAGCATTTGTAATCCTTTATTTTCCAGGACTTTTTGACACAGCTAAACACAAGTTGCAAGGGGGTTCAAAAGACACAAGTGCATTCAGAAACAGCTGGAACAACTGGCGGATGGGTTTCCTCACTGATGCCCTTCAATGAAACTGAAAATGTGAACAGCTTTTCTTCAGGCACCATTATATACCACCTGGCACTCCGCTAATGAGCACCGGCTTTTAGCGCACCAGCTAATGTATGCTAATATCAACAAAGAAGAAAACTGTTGTGCTGACTTTGTGCCGACTAATTGCTTAAAGTTTGCTTGCATATGTCATATTTTCCTAAGAGTGTTTATTACCTTTCTTTAAGGCTCTTGTATTATTCATTTGGAGTTTTTACCTGGAATATTTCACACCGCCGCATTGAACTTAAATCTATAATTTATTTAATATCAGATGTTTTATTGCTCAAAATTATCTTTAAAATCCACTATTCTTGCTATAAGCCGACTCGCTTCTACACAAATCTGACTGGTAACTTGGTCTGGGGGCACCATTTCTTTGACTCCATCAAAATAAGTAAAATGCCTTATATATAAAAATATATGTCTATAAAAATTCTATGTATTATCTCTTTTTTGCTACGAAACTATTAGCCCTATGGAAATGTTACAGGTTTCACTTGTAGCATATGTAAAGAATGTATTGTTTATTGTGGATCTCCCTTTAGCACAGTCAAGCTCAAGCTGTTTCCTCCTGGGATCCATCAAAAATAAGCTAATTAAAATACAGAATACATTTCCTGAAAACAGTCCTTTCACACATCACGCACTTATAAAAGTCAATTCACTGTATAATACTGTCAAAACCAGACTTAGAGAGACTTATCTTGCATTTGTCTCCAGTAGATTAGATGACTGTAACGTCCTGCTCACTGGACTGTCCAAACGAGCGTTAACACAGCTGCAGTACATCCAGAACACTGCTGCTCGGGTCCTGATTAGAACCAGGAAGTACTTCACACATGTGTCCTGTGCTCAGGTCTCTGGCTCCTGTGGCTCAGAGAATAGACTTTAAAGCAGCTCTGTGTGAACAAGTCTCTCCATGGACCAGCACCAAAGAACATCTCCCACATGTTAGAGCCACATGAACCATCTCACATGAGGAGGACTTCAGGGACCAACCTCCTGGTGGTGCCAGAGTCAGGACTAAACATGGAGAATCAGTGTTTCAGTTTTCTGCAGCTAAAACCTGGAACATTCTTCCTGAAGATGTGAGACAGGCCTCTACTGTGACAATGTTTAAATCCAGGCTCAAAACAGTTCTGTTTATCTGTGCAGATGACTGAAAGGTTTTATTCTGCACTTTTCTTTTTAAAAGTAAAATTTATGATGATTATTTATGTTTTGATTTGTGTGATTTTAATGTCCATCTTATTCTGTAAAGCACTTTGAATTACTTTGCGTATGAATTGTGCTGCACAAATACACTTGCTTTGCCTAATTAATATAAAATGTACATTTCTTTTCTAGACTCAATTCATCATTATCAAACACATAATCAACATTTTGCTCATTAGCATATAAATGAATCATGATACAAGTGTGATAGAGTCATGTGACTAAGGAATTACAGATTAATGGCCTGCCCAATTACATATATGAGATTAATCAAATCTGTGCATGGCGCTCCCACACAAATCAGTTAATGAATAAAAAAAATCTCAAAACATATCCAAAAATGAAGTGCTTGACTAAGGAATTTTACAGGATCTCAACTAGCCTGATCTTCCTCGACATACTCAAAAATAACAGCCTATTCTGATGGTAAATAGACTTTTGTTTTTGCACCTCACCTCCCATATTTTACCCCTCTGCTCCGGAGTCGTTTCTCTTTCCCACCGCTGCAATCTCTCTTGTTTACGCTATGAAAATGAGTTTGTATGGAGATGAAAAGGAATCCCATTTTAATTTGTCCCAGGCTTGCTTGAATGTGGTAATGAGATTCTGTTGTACGCCAGCAATTTTGATGTATCACCCACGACAAGGACGGAAAACAAAATGGCAGAGTTGAAATCAAGTCATTACGTCATAGAAATAGTCCCAGACATGGCTGAGATAAGGGCTTGGCCTGCACTTCTGCATTTTAAATAGTGAATAACAATATGATGATTTATATGCAAAATGGATGCCTGTGAAATACATAGAACGCATATAGATACGACTTGTCAAAGTCACTGTGGGAACGAGGGTGAAGTGAGACCAAGCAACAGATGGCTGAGTACTTTTATATTTGTGTTATAATATGTGTTAGAGTGAAAGTACAGCGGGGATTACTACATACCAATGCATCTTTCCAATTAAAATCCTCAGATACACTTATATTATTCATTACGTTTACATGCGTGCCAGGAAAAAAGATAACTAACCCAGTCCAATTTAAATATGCTTTTGAAAATGCACTTAAACCTAGGAAATACAGCTGAGACGTCTCGAAGATCACATCTGGAGAAGCTTATACAGTGGTCCCTCGTTTATCGTGGGGGTTATGTTCTAAAAATAACCCTCAATCGGCAAAATCTGCAAACTATCAGGTTTATTTTTTACAATTATTCTATGTTTTACAGCTGTAAAACCCCTCACCACACACTTTATACACTTTTCTCACACAGGCATTAACATTTTCTCACATTTCTCTCTTGTTTAAACACTCTCAAAGTTCTGCGCCTTTGTCGGTGCAGAACGTTTCATCGACATTGTGGGTTTTGTCGTGGAGAAAACAAATTGCAAACATACAGCACTTCAGAGTCACACTGCGATCCAACATTTATGTGAATTTGACTGAACACATTCTGCACTGTACAGGAGACACTAAAATAATCTACGAAACAGCGAGACCACAAAAGGTGAACCAGGATATGGGACCGCTGTACATACTCGGCTACCTGCTGCTTGTAACAGTGCAGTCTGCTTTACATTAGGCACCCTAGGAGAAGCATTCAACTGCACAGGGTAAGAAACAGCCAGTAAAATATTAGACATGTTTGGACATGTTCTCGTTTTAGGTCAGCAGTTGACTACATCTACATCTAGTTTACTATAGTCCCTCTGGCATGGATTAGCTCAAGTTGTTTCGTTGTTTCGGTTTGCCATGTTAGAAGTGAAAGTTTCAACTACTTAGAGCATGGAAACGAAGTAAATGATAATCTTTGTATACAAGTCACTGTACCCATAAAGCCCATATCTGAGACACAGGCCACTGCTAACTGGACAGAACTTTGCCATTTTAGTTTGCTCTGTAAAAGTGCTCTTGAGTGGGATAACACAGAGAAGTTCTAGCCTACAGGTGTAACTTTTTGGTGAGGGATTCACTATCTTGAATGTACAGTAGGAATTAAACATATGAATCCATTACAGGTGCTTTTATTGCCAAGAAAAAAACATTTAAAACATGTATTCTTATTGTGAGTGGGGTAACCTCTCTACTAAAACTTACTTGCTTGTCTCCATGGAGATTTATAAGTTTAATGTTATACAGTGACACATTCCAGGCAAAGCTACACCTCCATCTCCCCTGATAAATTACATTATACATCGATATTCTGTGTTAAATGGCTACCTTATGTCCTCAACAAAATGTGAATGAAGCAATACACTGTCGTTTTTAGATACAACTCCAACACCACGTTTATTAACTCAGCTCTCTTTAGCATTTATCGCTCTTAAAAAGTAAGCATATCGTCACAGAACACTCAAGTCATTCATTCAAAACGCTAAACAAACACAGTGGCTGGGAGCAGACAGGTTTATGTTCAGGGAAATCTCAGAACTGGAAAGCGAGGATAAAGCCTGCCACACACAAGGGACTGTGCACTTAGCCAGGTACGTAAACAGCCCTATAAATCTGCTAACAGGTTTGAGACGGCGTAAATATGGCTCTTCTGTAGCAGATTCAAAGTAGTGAATCAGGGTGCACCAATGTCAAGGTGGATATAACAACAGTTGTTAGTGATGTCTATTTCTACTTAAAAAATACGGCATGATTTTGTCTGCTATAGAGTTGTTAAGTGTGATGTCACTTCTGGGTCCAAGAGAGGAAGAATTGGGGTAAAATAAAAAAATATGAAAAAAACAAACAATGGTAGAACAGCTGAGACATTGCCAATTGGATCACTTAACTCTACATACTATATTTTCCGGACTATAAGACGCACTTTTTTCAGTTTGTCCGGGGGTGAGACTTATACTTATGTGAAATTATTAATTAATCACATCTTTGTTATTCTCACACTGACAACTGCACGAGGGCACTGTGGTCTTGTGTACCAGTATCTACTCCTCCTCTATCATTGAAAATTTAAATTTTTAACGGTAATTTTTACGGTAATTTAAAAGACATCTGAGAAAGGCTGAAGAAAAATGCCCCTAAAAGAAAATCATATTCTGATGAGTAAGTGGAAAGCAGATCTCCCTCAGAGCAGGCGGAGTTGTTCAGAAGTGACACCGAGGATGAAGACTAAACTTGTTAGCTTCTTTTTTATGCTTTAGTGTGTTGCATGCAGTACTGATATTCAGCCTGTTGTTCTCTATTTTATTGTTATTATAATTTGCCTTTAGATAAAATGTCTGTTCTTGGTCTCAGATTTTGTAAAATAAATTTCCCCAAAAATGCGACTTATAGTCCAGTGTGACTTATATATGTTTCTTTTTCTTCATTATTATGCATTTTTTGGTTGGTGTGACTTATACGGAGCGACGTATAGTCCGGAAAAGAGTTATGATTTGTGGCACCCGTGGATCATAATTTTATATTTTGTAAATTGGAAATCACAACATTGATTTAAAACTACCTAATAAAAGAAAAAGGTCTGATTTCTGATTGAAAACAACTTCAAGTAACTGTCTCCATGGACATAGATGAGTTTAATGTAATAATGTGAAATATTCCATTCAAAGCAATTCAATTCAATAACAGCATGTTACACAGTGTGCCTTTAAAGGTCCTATATTGCAGAATATTGATGTGACAAAGTGGGCCTTTGTCCCTTTTAATAGTATTATGATTTGGTTTGCACATCTTTGTTCATTTTCAATAACTTCAATACCCAACAAAATAGAACTATCCCGGGTTTGTTTTGTTGTAATCAGTTTAAAGCACCACACATTTGTTAGTTAAATATATTTTATTTAGTTAAATGTCTATTCAGTTTAATCCAACAATCATCTTACCTGTATCCCCACATGGTCCAGACAAAGAGGGGGCGTGCCCTATGTCGGCCATTTTATAGGCTTGAGTGGGGTCGTGGGCCGGACCATGTGGAGGGGGAAAAACTGATTTAAGTTTGTTTATTTCTTTGTGTTAATGTCTTGTGTATTTTCATTTCCTGAACTAAGTGTTTATAGTTTGTTTAAACACTTTTGGTAAAGGGACTCGGGCCCGAGAGATGCTTTTATTGAATATAGTGTTTATGTTATTCCCACCGCCCCCTGGACAAGAGATGGAGTAGACCGGGGGTGGGGCTTCCGGTACAGGGAAGTATTTTAGTCTGGCCAATTAGACAGATGGAGGACACCAGTGTAGCCAGAGTACACGTGGCTTTTGTTTCAGTTGCTTAAGTTTGGTTGCTTAGTTTTTTGTTGAGCACCGTTAATTTTTGTACATATGTATTATTTTTGTGTGTCCACGGTGTACCACTGCACGGGTAATAAATGTGTCTAATGGGACTTCTTTTGAGTCTGCCTCCTATTTTGATCGCTCGGGCCAGCTTCCCCACAATTGACTACTGTGAGCTTTAAGTCATGTTAGAATGTTGTTGTCTCCTCAAAAACACACCTGGAGTTGTGTTTTGTTTCACATGTTTGAGCAACACTTTATTATTAGTCTGTCTATATCTCCAAAGCTCAAAATGCTCTGTTCCACCTTATGATGTCATGAAGTGGTAGTTTTCAAGTTAACAGCTCCTTTTAGCCTTCGTTCAGAGATTGGCAACTCCAGGGATGAAATCATCCAAATGATTCCAGTGAAGGTGTTTGGAGTTTAAAAACACAGTGGAGCACTTCCTGTATTACCACATGACATCACAAGGTAGAACAGAGTGTTTTTTGTTTGAGAGAACTCAGCCTAAATATGCAGGGTTGTTGTGTTAAACATGTGTGAATGAAACAAAACAACTCCAGGTCTGTTTGTGATGAGGAAACAACATTAGAACATAGATCAGAGAATAGTATACAGGCCATTCAAACACCATATTTTGCAAGAGAATCATACAGTTTGCTCTGCAAAATGCCAAGTCAAACTTTTCATCCTTAGTGAAACATTATCAGCCCTGTAGATCACTTCCACAGATGTTTGTTGCAGTACTTCAAGACGACCTCTCCTGTAAGTCTCACGATAATAATGTCACATTTTAACTCTTTTATATGAAAAGCTTTCATTAAGAAACGGGCAAGATCAAAATGAAATAATTAGACAAAATATGAAAATAATGGTCAGTTTTGAATCTGCAGCAGGAAAGTAAAACAAAAATGGTTGTCATTAATTTTTAAAACAACAGCATTATTCTCTATGACCTAAACCTGGTGTTGTACGATGGCTTTGTTTTATTTACATGTTTTTTTTTTAGTTGAGCACTTACTGTAAATGATCAGAACAAGTCTGCTGAAGGTTATGGACTTTTTGGAGGGTAGAGACATGTGGACATTCATATTTTATCATAAGAAAATATCAAGAGGTGTGGGTGAGTTCTCTGAGCGCTCAAGAGAGGGGAAAACACACAGAAAATAATCATTCCTCACCAAACAAGGACTTGATCTTGTGACAAACAGCTGTATTTTCAATGATGGCAACTTATGTTGAGCCAACATTTAAGGAAAAAAAAAAAATAGCAGATGTCAGCCGTTTCTTGTTTATATTAAACAAAATTACATATATTTTAACACTCCAGTGTATAATACAACATTAACCAAACCAAAATGTGTTTTGTGTGGGTGACATCAGCTGCTTAGACCCGGAGCAACGCCCTGAGCAGGAAACACAGGCCACTATTAACTACTGTGTTCAAGGTCTGGGCACCAGAGCCAGTCCAAACTTTATGTAACTATTCTGCTCAAATAGAATCATCTGATTGTCTCCATGGAGATAAGTTTAATGCAATAATGTGAAATATTCCATTCAAATCAATAACACCATAACAGTGCATCCATTCTGCTGGAGGGACACAACTGATTGTCTCCAAGTGAAGTTATTGCTTTGTTTAGAATGTTCCACAGTATGTTACTGGTCAGAGGAAACCTTGCTTACAGTAAGAAAGTTTTCTAAGGTATATGAGCAATAAAATACCTTTAAAATGTAAATCGACACCAGGTTCACATAATACAGGACACGCGGGCAATGAAAATTCTGCTCTGCTCATCAAGATTGAGACGGCCCAGCTGAGGTGTGTGCTTTTAAAATCCACCTCTTGGTCAGTTGTAACTTTTTTTAGCCCAGTCAGACGGCAATAGTTCGGATATATTGTTTGCCCTCACCACAAAAGAGTCTGTGTACACTTGTGTGTGATTACTTTTATGTTTTATGTTAACACCGGCCTGTGTGTTTCTCCTGATGCCTCCATAAGAACTGCACACCCCGACTGTTTTCTGTTGGACCACACAATGTCAAAGAGGAGAGCTGCTGAGATCAATGCCTGTACTGCAGCAGTGAGCAGCAGGAGCGGGCTGATCAAACACTGCAGAGGAGCCGTGTGCTGTAGTCCTAGTCACTATCTATCGCTCAGTTAATGTTCCAGTGCAAGGCTTAATTTGGGGTTTTTATCATTTGACCTAGCAACTTTGAATAATATATAAAAATTTGAATTCTCCTCTATCATCCACTGAAAACAGCTTATGCATTCTACTTCCAACAATCGGGGGGAATGTAAGGTAGTTAAAATAAGGCTAGAACAATAGCAACTAGCATAGAATGTTAGTAATGATTTGTGAAGCATGACCATGAGATGTAAAACAAAAACAAAATCTCAGCAAGATGGAGTAGGTATTACACAAAATCGACTTTTTGGAGCATTCTACTGTTATAATGTTGTTCCATGCCACCAAACATGCCCGGGAGGAGGGCTCAGAGTCAACAACTGAATTACATGTTTTCAAATGTTGTTTTCAACAAATATAGCATTTTCAAATCAGTAAAAGGTAGCATGGTTATTTTATGTGTTATGTGTTCAAAATTAATACCCCAAGTGTAATACCCCCTCATAAGTGTTATTTTTTCTGATGAGGGAAGAAAATTACAACATGGAGTAGTGGGTTTGTCTGTTTTCCCCTGCTGTCCTTGAACGCACCCCTGTGGGCTCCACCCTTGATCCTAGTCAGGGCCCTTTGTCAACCGCTGTCTGTGCGCTTACGTTACGTTGCTTGGAGTTAGCGACTATGACGGCTGCTGACTTTATTTTCTCCCATAGAAGAAGTGACGTGCGGTACATGATGGGATATAGAAGGGCGCGAAGTCTGCTGGGCGCCCCCTGGTGGTTGGGCGAAGCACGTGGATGAGGTTCCTCCACCTGTGCATGTGATGTAGTGCACTGGGATCATAAGTTTAATTTTTACACTTTTCATTTGCTGTTCCATCTGCTTGTTTTGTTTTTTTGGTCATTTTAGACTGTTCTATTTTTTAATTCTTAGGCCTATTTCAGATAGTTATTCAACTTTTACCTTTTTGTAATAAAATAAAAATGTTCTACCTTTTTAACTTTTACTTACATTTTGTTATGATAATATACTTTTCTAAATGTAGTTGTTTTGTCTAACTTTATGTTATTTCAGCCACATCCAAGGATCTTCATTTTGGGTTTTAAAACGTTTTAAATAAAATAATTTGAATTGTTTTTCACATCTCTCATCCTTTTAATTCAGAGCCTTACCTGTGTGTCTTTAATTTGTAAATTTGATTGTGACCCCTGCGTTTTAAACCCTCAAAGTTACCCTTGGTAATAACACAATGGGTAAACGCTCAAAGAATCACTTTGTATTAAGCCAAATGATTCATGTATTTGTGATGGTCCGGGTGTGATGTAAGACAGACCACCTTCACTGGACACTGGATTCTCCACATCGGTTAAGGATTGAAAGAGTAGCAAGAACAAGGCGTGAGATTTAAAAGGCAAAGTGACAAAGGATTACGGCTGAAGTGATTGTTTAAAAAAGATGTCATGCTAATTAGGTGGTGGGCTGAGAGCAGCTATCTGCTTCATGAAAACAGACCACAGGGCTCCATCGAGGGAGGACACAGAAGTACAAGGAAATAATTCATTTTTATTTTGTTTTTAATTCAGGTAAACACCACCACCAACGGCCATGAACCAACACAAACATCACAGTGGCTGGAGATCAGCTTAGAACAAATCAAGTGAATGGAATAAAGCACACACACACACACACACACACACCCGCACACACCCACACACACACACACACACACACACCGACTTGTCATATACAGTTGTAAAAAGCTGTTACATGTACAGATCATGTTATGTCTTGGTATGTCTTATCACTGCAGTATATGACTTTGTCAGTATGTTTGTCTGTCTTGTATTAAATAAATAATAATAAAAAAAAAAAGAAAAATAGAATAATGCAAGTGTTAGGCTGCATTGTGATGGATTAGTTTAAGATTTCCTGATATGCCATTACAACCTCCATCCACAAATGAATTACTCTGTTGGTTTACTTCTTTCACAGACGATTTTGGTACTGGTTATTATTATTATTAGTGAAGCTGCTATGAAAGGTACAGTGTAGTGATCTTATATCAGATCCATGGTAAATCTGCACAATATAGATTTTAAAAAATGTACATAATAAGTGTAAAATGTAATTGCTTTGCTGCAACTGGGAGCACGGCAAAAGTTGAAGAACAGGAGGCACAGGACACGTCACGCTTTGAGATAGAGGTCTGCCGTTTTTGCCTCAGAAAGTGTCACAGAAAAGTTAGATTCCTCGATAAATGTGAGCAGAAAACAGGGTCCTAACTCAGCGGGGATCTATAAACTGCACCAAATGTGATCCAAAGTCTACAGAGTGAAGTGGCATGTCATTTTATTTGATTTTGGTGAAAGAGAAACCAAACTTTTAGATTTTTGGTGATGATTCTGAAACTGTGATAGGTTTTGTTCATGTCACATCAGTCACATTTGAGCTTATTTAAAAGGTGCACCATAACTTTTCTGCAGGAGGATCCATCACCTGCCTGGCATAGATTATCAATGTTACACAGTGTAGCATTAATGACACCGCTAGGCCAAGTTACAGGTCAGATCTGCGGAAAGAAGACCCTGCTCTAAGAACGCATGCTTTTTCAGTGTATTTAGGACCAATAGAAATACTTGAATTTCTAGAATACATATACATACATATAAGTTATACAAGCTTAATGTCACACCGGAACATTCTAAACAAAGTGATGCAAACAGGAAATTTACATAGCTTGCCTTTAACTGAGCAATAAGTGAAACGTTGCCAGCTGTTTCCTACATGACTCACATTTTGACAGTCAATTGCACAATACTCCATTACATTTAACTGAGTGGTAATCTACAAATGGACATCTCCCAACATTTGAAAGCCTCTAATAAACCCAATCAGTGCGTGCTGTCTGAACAAATGACTAAATTGTCTGGTGTTAAATTGAAACAGAAAGGCCTCTTATCTCTTGAGTGATTGTAGATGGTTCTTATCAGATATGCACGTCAGAAATGGGACATAGAGAACAAAGGAGACAGATGAGGTGCTGACCCTAAAAATGAATAATCATATCAAAAGGAATTGTTATCTCGGAGTTTGGGAAGTGCAATATGGTTCAAAGAGGTTCCGTGCAAAGTTTTATCTGTCTTGTTTCATCTTTAAAAAACAAGTGAGAAAAGGCTGTTGCAATATGCCCTGAAGCAGTGCTCATGAGGCCATGGGGCAGTGCAGACGTTTGTTTCATTTCTTTATTTCAGGAGTAGCAGGAGATAGTGGGTAATTTGGTTATGTGTTAATGCACAGGAATGTTCAAAATTAGCCACATGTTATTATCACATCCCTGGACACTATATTTTACAATGAAGCAACACACTTGATATAAGTAAAACACAAATATATACATTTAAAGCAGTTCATTTTGTGCATTTTTCATTTTAGAATTTTGTCATAACTAGTTCAGCTCAGTTTACATAATATGCTCTTTCTATGACAATCAGGGCCATTGCACTGAGTGGAGTGTTTTTTAAGCTTTTGCATTGAATATTTTTAAATTAGCTTGGTGTGCTTGGCTTGTTTTGGCAGATTTATTTAACAACATGGATTTAATAAAAAACTGTCAAACTTGGTCAGACATGATTAATCACTAATCTCTCAATTTTAACTAACACAGTGGTTACATTACAATGGCTGCAGTTATTTAGGTCATAGACTGTTCTTTGCAAACAACAAAGAAATCTGTCTGATTTTTACTGTTACTTGCCCATTTTAATCAGGTTATTCCTCATTTAACATGCATTCAGACCACCCTAATTATTGAACACAATGAGTTTATAAGCACTTTTCCACAACTTTCCCAGGCCAGAGCAGAGTTTTGCTGTCACTGTAAAGCTACCAACAACTAGCATGCTAACAGCGTTCTTCCTGATTCTTGTGGGAGTGTGTGAGTGCATCTATGGTCAATAAACAGGAAACAGCTGTTGCTAATACACTAGCTTTGTTTTGTCTTGTCCAATCATGCCGTTTCATTGTGTAGTCATGCTTAAGCTAAAGTAATCTGGAAGCCGCCTGACCTGTCTGGGGCTAGTACCTCTAGGGTCCACATTGAACTCAAACAGGTTAACTTTAGGCAGTAGAGACACTTTTGGACCACACCGCTCTGCTCCAATGGAAATGAGGCTTTAGATGCAGACAGAGCCAAGCTGCACTGCCACTTAAATGATCCTGGACATCTAAAATGTGCCCTGTGAAAATACAATGGCGACATTACATAAAAAGCTATTCGTATTTGTGTGTTGGTGCCGTCAGATGTCTCGCTGTTTGAAATTCCTGATGTTAGTGCAGGGCTGACACAGTGTTGGTCTAATCTAAAGTGCACACAGATTGCAGCTCATAATGATAACTGTTATCCACTGCTGCTCACACTGTCACACGCACAAAGGAAATGTCACCAGTGAACTTCATGCAACACAATTTCCCCTATAACCGTTTTCCAATCACGTTCCGATCTGATGCGACTAACAAAGAGGAATTCACACCTGTGTAACTGGAAAGACTAATTGGATATTTAGTAGAGCAATTTATGTGCATGAAAAGGGTGGCGGGTTTGAAGGAGATGAGAAAGTTGAGGTGGCTGATGGTTCTGCTGCTTAATCGTGTCTAATAACTGCCGGGTCTGTGCATTAGAATATTAAAAACAAAAATCAACTTTACAATTAGTCTATAAATAGTAGTTCCACTCTTGTATTCAATAAATCCGCCTTATTTCTTATATAGAGTCTTGTGGCCACTCCCACCGTCGTTTCTCGAGGCCCAAACACGGCCGTCCAATCGGATCTGTTTATTTTAGTGACACGTGTGGATCTAAAAAGCTCATTTACAAAACAAAATCAAAATTTTCCCACCTCAGATTAAGTTTGGTTCTTTATCTTTTAGAAACTAGAAGAACATCAAACATTTCTGCAGGATCAATGAGCAGAGATGCTTTCCAACAAATTATTTCCAACTCCCCTTTATTGAATCACTGACATCGGTTTACTTTCTCCAACCACTAATGTTTACTCATCCATTAAAAGACAAGCGTAGGAGGGTCGATGGATGAACACTTTAAGCTCTTACTCAACCAAAATGAACTTTTTAAAAGGTCGTATATTGAGGAATTGACTTTTGTGAGCTTTTAGCCATGTTTTAATATTGTTATCTCCTCAAAAACAGACCTGGAGATGTGTTTTGTTTCATTCACACATGCTTGTAATCCATTGTCTACATCTCCAAAGCTCAAAATCCTCCATTCCTCCTTGTGATGTCACAAAGTGGTAGTTTTCAAGTTAACAGCTACCTTTTACCTTTAATTCAGTAGAAATAGGCAATTCCAGGGCTGAAATTATTTAAAAAAAGATCATAGTGAAGGTATATGGATTTAAAAATGGTGGAGCACTTCCTGTATTATCAAGTGACATCACAAGGTGGAACAGAGTGTTTTCCGTTTGAGAAAAGAGCTCAGCCTAAATATCAGAATCAGAATCATCATTATTGCCATTGTCAGTGAACACAACTTCACAAACTAGGAAATTTATTCAGTGATAAAGTGCAACATAAAATACAAAATGATAAAATAAATAAATAATAATAATAATAATAATAATAATAATAATAATAATAATACACACTCCTCAGCCTTCCCGGTAAGGTCTATTCCAGGGTACTGGAGAGGAGAATCCGACCGATAGTCGAACCTCGGATTCAGGAGGAGCAGTGTGGTTTTCATCCTGGTCGTGGAACACTGGACCAGCTCTATACTCTCCATCGGGTCCTCGAGGGCTCATGGGAGTATACCCAACCAGTCCACATGTGTTTTGTGGATCTGGAGAAGGCATTCGACCGTGTCCCTCGTGGTGTCCTTTGGGGGGTGCTCTGGGAGTATGGGGTCCGGGGCTCTTTGCTAAGGGCTGTCCGGTCCCTGTATGACCGGAGCAGGAGCTGTGTTCGCATTGCCGGCAGTAAGTCAGACCTGTTCCCAGTGCATGTTGGACTCCGCCAGGGCTGCCCTTTGTCACCGGTTCTGTTCATTATATTTATGTACAGAATTTCTAGGCGCAGCCAGGGGCCAGAGGGGGCCTGGTTTGGGAACCACAGGATTTCATCTCTGCTGTTTGCAGATGATGTTGTCCTGATGGCTTCTTCGAGCCAGGACCTGCAGCAGGCACTGGGGCGGTTTGCAGCCGAGTGTGAAGAGGCTGGGATGAGAATCAGCTCCTCCAAATCCGAGGCCATGGTTCTCGACCGGAAAAAGGTGGTTTGCTCTCTCCGGGTGGGTGGTGAGTCTCTGCCCCAAGTGGAGGAGTTCAAGTATCTCGGGGTCTTGTTCATGAGTGAGGGAAGGATGGAGCGTGAGATTGACAGGCGGATCGGTGCAGCGTCTGCAGTGATGCGGTCGCTGTATCGGTCCGTTGTGGTAAAGAAGGAGCTGAGCCGGAAGGCGAAGCTCTCGATTTACCGGTCAATCTACGTTCCTACCCTCACCTATGGTCATGAGCTCTGGGTAATGACCGAAAGGACAAGATCGCGGATACAAGCGGCTGAAATGGGCTTCCTCCGCAGAGTGGCCGGGCGCACCCTTAGGGATAGGGTGAGGAGGTCAGTCACACGGGAGGAGCTCGGAGTAGAGCCGCTGCTCCTACACATTGAGAGGAACCAGCTGAGGTGGCTCGGGCATCTGCTCAGGATGCCTCCTGGACGCCTCCCTAGGGAGGTGTTCTGGGCATGTCCCACCGGGAGGAGGCCCCGGGGAAGACCCAGGACACGCTGGAGGGACTAAGTCTCTCGGCTGGCCTGGGAACGCCTTGGGGTCCCACCGGAGGAGCTGGAGGACGTGTCCGGGGTGAGGGAAGTCTGGGAGTCCCTGCTTAGACTGCTGCCCCCGCGACCCGGCCCCGGATAAGCGGAAGAAAATGGATGGATGGATGGATAATAATAATAATAATAATATAGAAAAATAGTAGAAATATGGCTACTCTAAATACAAATAAGGGCATGCATAAAGTTAAAAAGATATGTGACCAGTATTATAAAGTGTCCAGTAAACATGTGTGAATGAAAGAAAACACAACTCCAGGCATGTTTTTGAAGAGGAAACATTATAACATAAATCAGAAAATAACGTAACATGGGCCCTTTAAGGTCAATTTGCATATGTGACATTTTTAAATATAATTGATTATAAGATGAGAATAAAAAGCAAGGACACTGGGTTTGATCAAGAAAATAAATAAACTGCAAAAATGTAACTAAACTGAAGCATAACAAGGTCGCTCATTGAGGGAGGTTAGGACTTCTGTTATAATTCCATTTACTATAAAAAGACGAGTATAATTTAATTCACTTGAACATTCAGTTTCACATTGCAGCACAACGGGAACATAAGGAACAAAAAGGTGAAGGCAAGACTGCAGGGTGTCGCTGACTAAAACCCCACAACCTGAGAAATAAGTTACATTCGTCTATAGCTGGTTAAAGTATTTCGCTCTCACACTGACAATTTAAACATACCTCTTCAAAGCCGGGCCCTCAGCTACACCTCTGGACTCAACGTAAAACTTAAGACTTACAATAAATCCCCTAAGTGTTTTACCAAGCATCAGGGAGGACAGGGGAGAAAACACAGCAACTGGAAGTGAGCAAATCAAAGAAAGACCAAAATCTGCTGGGAAACTTTTATCATTTTTGCTCCACTGCCACCTGCTGGTTGCTCCACGAACTCCACCCTACTACACATATATTAACATAAACATAATCCACTCACAGACCCATATATGATGTTTTTTTTACACAGAAATGCAGATATTTCTGAGCAATGGCTTCTCTCCAAACGCGCTGATGAAGCCAAACTGTGTATTCAAGCCAATGCACAATTAGTATTCTCCAGAGGTGGACAGGCACTTGATTAGTCGAGATGTTCCGGCTCCACAAAACAGGTGCGCTAACACTGATTTACTACGACCTGTTAGCGGTTTAATTACATACAACGTCTAGTGATGCTGTCCATTTTGATTACACCTAATGAGTAGTAATGGTTGATGATAATAGTCTAATTTTAGGTTAAAATGATCTGGCATATGTCCATGAGGTTATGACTTGGAAGATCGAGATTTTATTTGAAATTCCACTACCGTTTTACATCTATATCTTAAGAAGTGAAAGTGACTAACAGAGACTTTTTGTGCTTAAGATAAGAACCAAAAAACAACCTTTGTACACAAAATATTCTATAAAAATATATATAAAAATTCTATAAAATCTTTTCTGGTGGACGATTCAACTGCCACTATTTTCGTTGGGCTGGATTGTTACACAGTATGGCATTAAATCTTATCTAGCTTCATGAAGACAAATACTAGGTGGCAGTACCATGTTACACATCAGATCTGTGGAAAGGCTTAATATTGAGTGCCTGTTTTACAAGGTATGCTTTACAATATCACTACCTAAATAATTGCAATATATGGAAGTTTAATGCCATACCGTGGAACATTATTACTAAAGAGAAACAGTTCTCAAAATGTTGTATGTAACAGAACACTGAAACGTATTAACAGTGAGTTTTAAAAGCTCTTAAGAGTTCTTTAGTTGTTGCGTTTATATCACAGCTACAAACCGAAAAGCCATTGAAACGTCTCATATATTTAGTCATTTAAATGTTTTAAATGAAGCTAGTCCCTACATTCTACTCAGAGTTTACCTGTTGCTATGGTGATGTCATGGCGATGGCAGAGAGCAGTGATATACAATGCGATTTACCTGTTGCTGGACCACTTGTGCGCTATGCAATATTAATGCGCGGCAGTTAGCCATTGGATTTCTCAGTGACCGCGGTATCCGGCCTATTTAAACTACACATCACAGACACCAACACACAACATTACAGCCAGTAATAGACCCACGCAGCCCTATTCCAACTCCTATCACAGTTTGAGACAGGTCACGTCCCAAAAATACTGCAGAAAATGAGCCCAACCACCTCTTGTGCACCTCCAGTCTAGACTATCACCATGGTTACACGCTTTTTGGTCCATGCCGTTTTTACCCATTTGTTATTTACAACATATTGTAGAAGCCATTTCACATGTCAGCCTGCCCCGGCCACTCTGCTGGGTTACTAAAGAACGCTAAAAAGACCACAAGCTTCTTCTGCTTCAGTCCGTTTCATGATCTGGACAAGTATACACCACAACCAGTCACTCGTTATTTTCTCTCTTTGTATTTAAAAGATCCTATATTACACAAAGTTGACTCTTTAAGGCATGTTATAATGTTGTTACATCCTCAAAAACAGACCTGGAGTTGTGTTTTGTTTCATTCACATGCGTTAGAGTAATCCTGCATTATTACGGTGTCAAGATCCTCAAAGCTCAAAACGCTCTGTTCCACCTTGTGATGTCATGAACTGGTAGTTTTCAAGTTAACAGCTCCTTTTAACTTTAGTTCAGTACAGAAAAGTGACAATTCCAGGGCTGAAATTTACCAACTGATTCTAATGAAGGTGTATGGAGTTTAAAAACACACTAGAGCACTTCCTGTATTACCACATGATGACATCACAAGGTGGAACAGAGTGTTTTGTGTTTGAGAGAAAAACTCAGCTTAAATATGCAAGGTTTCTGTGTTAAACGTTATAACTTAAATCAGAAAATAACGTGATAGCAAAGATAGAACAATGAAACACGGGTGGGATGTTACGATTGGATTCTCTCTTGGACGCTCTGGATATCCCGCTGTCTCTAGTACAAACAAGACTGGATTGTGAAATAATAGGTTATGAAATTCAAGTCACGTTAATTCACTGTTTCTTATTTAATTTTTTTATTTCGTGAGATCAAATAGCCATTCTTTGAAAAGACCCAAGACCGTGACACAATCCAAAAGGAAGTTGTCATGTTTGATTTTACACATAAACGTATCCCTGGTGGTTGTCCCCATTCTGTCCTCTCAGAAAAAGGATAATCTTATGTACAAATATTTTACTAGAAAAAAATAGAAAAAAGTTGAAATCGCAATCTTTTATAAATATTACACACGGCACAACCATTATTGTGCAGTCAAATAGATTAGAAATCCTCGCCGTGTTGTAAGAAACACAATGTAGACTGATGTGGAGGATTAGTGCAGACACACATTCATGTTTATAGTGATGTGTTCTTTCTAATAAAATGCTTCCGACTGGACACATGGGTGAAAAATGAAAGCCAAGCTGAGCAGTTGGAAGTACGTCGAACTGGCGACTATTTTATATTGAGACATAAGATATATCTGCTACTGTTGTGTTTC
Organism: Periophthalmus magnuspinnatus; assembly: GCF_009829125.3. Classification (NCBI taxonomy): domain Eukaryota; kingdom Metazoa; phylum Chordata; class Actinopteri; order Gobiiformes; family Gobiidae; genus Periophthalmus; species Periophthalmus magnuspinnatus. Next base: position 26,474,018 of record NC_047136.2, read on the forward strand.
ATTATATATCAATTTATTTGTGATTCAGATCAGTGGACTCTCATAGAAATCACAGAATCCCAGTGGGTTTCAGCTCTGTTATTTGTAACATTTTGATGACCTTTTTTCTCCTTCAATAAATATTTGGTTTAAGTATGTCAGCTGAGTCGAAAGGCAAAGCTCTCAATTTACCGGTCAATCTACATTCCTACCCTCACCTACGGTCATGAGCTCTGGGTATTGACTGAAAAGACAAGATGAGAGCGGCTGAAATTAGTTTCCTCGGCCGGGTGCAACTCGGTCACATGGGAGGAGCTCGGAGTAGAGACGCTGCTCTTCCACGTTGAGAGGAGCAGCTGAAGTGGCTCGGGCATCTGTTCAAGATTCCCTCTCTAGGGAGGTGTTCCGGGCATGTCCCAATGGGAGGAGGCCCCAGGGAAGACCCAGGACACGCAGGAGGGGCTATGTCTCTCGGCTGGCCTGGGAACGCCTTAGGGTCCTGCTGTCCCCACGACCCAGCCCCAGATAAGCGAAAAAAAAATAAAAATGGATGGATGTGGTAACAGTCTTAATTTGTCATCACTCTGAACTATGGATAGATTTATTTAACTATGACTGCCCACCTTGAGGTTCTGGAAGTAATTTTTCCAGTTTGCATAATCTTCTGTGGGGAAACTAATGACCAAAAGACTTACCCCAGACTCAGACTGCATGTGGTGCAGCTCTGGTCCAGTGGCTCCCGTTACTTTTAACAAATAGTTCAAAGTAACGGGAACAGCTTAGACCACACGCTGTGCAGTTCAGATTCATTTCACTGGGAGCTGCCGGAGCCCACAGCTTGCCTTTTCCCTTAATAAATAAATAGATTGTTGGTCTGTGACTCTGTGTTCTATACCACATGAGACAGACGCCCTATTAACACTTCAGTTCAATTTGATTTATTATTGTCAACACCTCTACAATCTTCCCCTGGTAAATAAATGTTCAGCAATGGCCAAAAACTGAAAACATTTATTTATAACCTTGACTAAAACCCACAAATATGCTGCCACAGGCTAAATGAAACTGAACTGAAATAAAATAAAATGCTTAAAATAATCACTATTAGAAAGTTCTCTTATCTTAAAGTATTTGGTTGTGAACTCCTATAAGACATCTTACTCGCAAAGATTAAAAATATACATACTCCACTTACTCACATACATTCTATAACCTCGTTTTTAGACGTTTAATTGTAATAATAGGTCTCATTCTATCGTCTCCATAATGTCTCATTGTCTTCAATCTTTTCAGCCTTTCAAGTGCACCAGGAAGAAGGCCACAGAACAAAGGCCTATAAATTGCTATTCCACTCGGCAATTAAGTCAAAGAAGTGTGCTACACTCAAATGCGCAATACTTTTTCTCTACCTTGAACACATCTCACACCTCACACCTCTCCATCCAAGCTGCATGGAGGCATCGGTCTGCCCTCGCTGATTAGAGGTCCTCCAAGCCATGGTGATTTGGACTGGAGGTTGGCCTACTGCAAGAAAAAAATGCCTAGATTCCAAAGCCGCTCTCATTATATGCATTGTGCTCGTTAATGCAAAATCCAACTGGGAGAAAGGAGTAGTACCGTGATTTTTAAGCTAAGCTATTCACAGATTTTTATATTATTCTAGGTACAATGGTGTCTGATGGTTCAAGGAAACATTGTGCTAGTAAAATGGTGATATTTATTAAATTAGTCGAAGATATGCTAATCAGGATTACTTGTTTAAAAAAAAAAAATGTAAATGTTCAGAAGATTTCAAAAGTGACCGGTTAACGTCATGACCTCTCAGGGAACAGTTATCAAATCAAAAACATGCAAGTCCCACAATATGTTGAAAAGATGAAGTAATTGTGAAAAGAGCAATCAGAAATTTTTGAATTAAAGACTCTGTACCAAGGTTGCCAGATTTGCAGAGAGCAACAAGCTAGCAAGCCTTTGAAAAGAAGCCCAAAACAAGCAACCCCAGTCCAACAGAGTAAATGAAGCAGTTATTTAAAACTCTGGTGACCCAGTGCTAAAGAGATGCACATATTTTAATCGCATGTTTAACCTCAAAAACAGCTTTAAATCATTACTAGTCAACTGTAAACAGCCTGGATTTGAGTCTTAACTGGGTTATCATGAAACAGAAAAATTTATCTTTTAAAACGTGAAAGTGTTGCACAAGAACAAGCCAAAAAAAACATCAAAATTTGCAAGCGACTTAAAAAAAAAATGAAGCCCAAACTCACTATAAAGACGTGGACTTGGCAGCAATTCTGGTCAGTACCCATGTTTTCGATGTAGTAAATAAAAGAGTAAAAAAGGTCATCTGCTTCGAGTTATAACATGTTTTTAGTCGATTGCCAAGCCAGAAGCAACACTGATAGTTAGCATTTAGCAACGCCATCACAACAAGACTCTGCTTAAACCCTATAAAGTTGTGCAACACGCTTCAAAACTCATTTAACGAAGAATCCAAATGAAAGAATGTGTTATAATCGTGAGTAATGAGTTTGAAAACTGTCAAAAAAACAACAGTTTGTCGTCACCACAGGGATATATCTCTATTCACTGATACTGAGCTGTTTTATTTGAATATAAGTGAATATTAGTGATACAGTGACACCGAGGCTTGAACCTTACTTGAGTTGTATGTGTTATTTGCTGATGTGTCAATGGGCAAGATACTTTCCAGAGTAAAAATGTGGTTTAGTTTCTAGCCTCACATAAAAGCAGTTCTGGGTTCTATTCCCAGTTCAGACATTCATCTCAGGTGGACTTGTTCACAGCTGCTCAGGATCAACGCTCCATCTGATGTACATAATTAACAAACACAACAAGCATGGTGTCTGACGGTTCAAAGAAACATTTTGCGAGTAAAATGGCGATATCTATAAGGTTACTCAAGAGGTATGCTAATCAAGGTTACTCGTGTTAAAAAAAAATGTTTTGGGGAATGTTTGAAAGTGAGCTCTCAACGAACAATTATCAAACCAAAAATATTTAAGTCCCACAGTATGTTGATAGTATGAAGTAATCATGAACGGTGCAGAAGCAGAACTTTTTGAACGAAGGTTGCCAGATTTTCAGAGAGCAACAAGTTACCAAGTCTTTGAAAAGAAGCCCAGCCAGACATAGTTAAGAAAGTTAAGAAATTATTTAAAACACTGGTGACAGAGTGCTAGAGAGATGCACAGATTTTAATAGCACGTTTAACATTAGAAACTGTCACAGTTTTCCCTGCGACCCAAAAGCAGCACACACCTGGTAAGTTCAACTGTTTATTGCCCAGGCTGTAATCAGGTAAACGTGGCAAGTATCAGACTGGTGGGGTCCTAGAATGTGCTGGAAGGTATCAGGCTGGCCTGCAAGCAGGAAGACAGGTTTAAGGGAGGCAGATGGGTTAAAGTGAGGCAGACGGGTCACAGGCAGACGACTTACAAGCTGGCAGACGGGTTACAGGGAGGCAGAAGGGTCACAGGCAGACAGACGGGTTATAGGCAGGAAGACGGGTTACAGGGAGGCAGACGGGTTACAGGGAGGCAGACGGGTTAAAGTGAGACAGGCGGGTTAAAGGGAGGCAGACGGGTTAAAGGGAGGCAGATGGGTTACAGGCAGACAGATGGGTAATAGGCAGGAAGATGTGTTACAGGCAAACAGACAGATGGAGTCACAGGCAGGCAGACGGGTTACAGGCGGGTCACAGGCTGGCAGACGGGTTACAGGCGGATAGGCCGAGAGAACGCAGACAGGCAGGCAGCTTCCAAAAATAAGATGGAGGCAGCTGGACACAGAACAAAGCAATTGTAATTCAAAAACTTTGAAAAAGTTAACTGGTTTTGTGGCACCAAACTTGTCTACTAACTGGAGAAGTATCAAGGACAAACTGGTCAGGAATGGATGAAAAAACAGATTTGTTCTACTGCAGCTAATGAGGGACACTGGATCCAGGTGTGCCAGCTGTCAGATCAGGTACGCCGACGCCCAGGTGGGAGGAGAGACAGACGACACAGAAAGGAGGGGGAGAGAAGGAAAACAGGCCAAAAGAGGATCCTGACAAAAACAGCTTTAAACCATTAATCAATTGTAATCACCCTGTCTTAACTGGGTTATCACGAAACAGGAAAATGTATCTTTTAAACCACCAAAATTGGCAAGCGACTTTCCAAAAAAACAAAACCCAAAGACGTGATAAAGAAGTGAACTTGGCAACAATTCTGCTCAGGACTCACTTTTTCCATGTAGTAAATAAGAGCGTAAAAGCAGCTCTCGGGGGTAAAAAAAATCAGGTCGTCTTTGGTTTTAATCAATTGCCAACCCAAAAGCAACACTGATAGTTAGCAGTTAGCAACACCATCACAGCAAGACTCTGCTTAACCCCGGAAAGTTGTGAAACATGCTTCAAAACACATTTAACAAAGAATCCGAATGAAAGTATGTGTTATAATCGTGAGTAATGAGTTTGAAAACTGAGAGTTTACAGAGTTTATCGTCACCACAGGGATATAATTCTATTCACTGATACTTCTGTTTTATTTGAATATAAGTGAATATTAGTGATACAGTGACACCGAGGCTTGAACCTTAGTAGCATGTGTTTTTTGCTGATGTGTTAATGTTCAAGAAACTTTCCACATTTTGAAAACAGTCAAAATGTGTCTTGTTGCACCAGATTTAAAATGGACACATAACACAGTGGTTTAGTTTCTAGCCTCACAGCTAAATGATCCTGGGTTCAATTCCCAGTTTCAGCTCAGGTTGAACTGATCTACACAATCTATGCAACTAGCAAGCTAACACACACTTTCTGATTCTTGGACAATAAAATGCTTAATAATTAGATGCAGACAGCTCATTTTGACCTCAAGAACTGCTTTTACAATATAACTGTACTGGGGCACAGTGGTAAAGTAAAAGGAAAAGTAATACTGTACTTAAGTTTTAAAAAAATCTAGGTAGCTGTACTGTACTTAAGTAGATTTTGAAGTGTATACTTTTTATTTTTACTTCATTACATTTGAGAGCAGGTATCTGTACTTTCTACTCCACTACAGTTTTGAACAGGACTGAAAAGTAAAAGTATTTTGTATTATTGTTTGAGATCTGCTGAAGGTTTATTCTTAGCACATTCATAATTTCAGCAAACAAAAATATACAAATAAAAATTGCTAGAAAAAAACAATTGATTCTGTTCCTCAAAATCTGTGCTAAATACTAGGGAGGTCTGGGCATGTCCCATCGGGAGGAGGCCCCGGGGAAGACCCAGGACACGCTGGAGGGACTATGTCTCTCGGCTGGCCTGGGAACACCTTGGGGTCCCACCGGAAGAGCTGGAGAACATGTCTGGGGTGAGGGAAGTCTAGGAGTCCCTACTTAGACTGCTGCCTGGCTGGATCTGTGCAAAATACTTTTTTACTCTTTAAGTACATTTTAAAACAGGTCGTTTAAGACTTTAACTTAAGTAGATTTTGTTCAGGTGATACTTTTGATTGTGGATTATTTTTAGAACGTAACCCTTGCGGTAAACGAGGGACCACTGTACTTGTGTATTACTTTTGCTTAAGTAACAAAATTGAATACTTCTTCCACCACTCCTGGGGCAAGAGAAATGCAGCTCATATATATTGAATACATAAGAACACATAAACTATCGTAACTGTCTTATTTATTGCAATTTAAGTCACAGACAAAATGAAAGATCTGCTGTAGCAGCTCTGACAAAAAATGGAAGCGGATAAGTAAGGACAATAAAAATGCAATTACAATTACTTTGAATAACCACGACTAATCCTAATGCCAAATAACTGTCCATTTGTGTACACTACAATGCCTACACAACCAAACCCGTCTTATGCGCTGCGGTGCTATGCTAAATTGGGACGCGCAGCAAAAGGTCATACAGATAGGGCTTTGAGCTGTCAACCCACAACACGCCAAAGAAAACTCTCTAATATTATTGGATTGTACTAACCTTTAATAAAACCTTTTAGTGTCCTGATGGCTAAAGAACTTCGGCAGTCCCCAGTGCGTCTGCGAATAGCCCATCTGAGCGAGCCTATATAAAGATTAATTGCAACCTCAATCCTGGTCCAAATAAGGTCAAGTGGAGCCGTGGTCACCTGGGGCCCGCTTATCAAACAACAACTCAAGACAACATTAGCATTCAATTAGCGTAGCGCAGTAGCCTCTATTGGATACTGTCAATCTTGATAATCTCAGGAGGGAGCTGTGCACAAGGAGACACAGCCATTATGAAATGTTGCAGCAGAAATAAGGAATTAAAGTGGGTTATGAGTAAAAGGGTGCATGTAACCTTGAAGTAATGTCGGCGTAAAGATATGTATTTAAAAAGTTGTGTGTTAGGTTATAGCTAATTTAACTTTACCTGATTAACTGCACAAATATACTTTCTTTAATTTTTCTTTTTTTTTTTTTCATTGTTAAACCTTGACTTTGTTTTTGTTTTTTGTTTTTTTGTTTTTTTTACATCAAAGCAACGTACCTAAAAAAAAGTATGTGCTTGGCTTAGGTTATGTTCAGAACCACTCACCCTTTAGTTGGTGGGTAAATGCCTAACCCGCAGCGCACAATCGTTGCTCTGTTCATTTCATTTACATTCATTTATTTCAAGAACAGGTACACCTAAAGCACATCTCACAATCTGTTCTTATACAAGCTATATATACGTATACACATATACACACATATATATTACATAGACATACACTGCCTAGTCAAAAAAAAAAAAAATCGCCACATGGATTTAAATAGGTACGGGCCTCCTGCTGTTGGTCAGGTTTAGGTTCAGCAACAGTCTGTGGTCAAAGAATGAGGTCAGCTGACACCTGAATATACTGAATGACCAGGTTATTCCATCAATGGATTTTTTCTTCCCTGATGGCACGGGCATATTCCAACATGACAATGTCAGGATTCATCAGGGTCAAATAGTGACAGAGTGGATCAGGAGCATGAGACATCATTTTCACACATGGATTGTCCACCACAGAGTCCAGACCTTAACCCCATTGAGAATCTTTGGGATGTGCTGGAGAAGCTTTGTGCAGCGTCAGACTCGACCAGCATCAATGCAACATCTTGGTGAAAAATTAATACAACACTGGATGGAAATGAATCTTGTGACATTGCAGAAGCAAAATTGAAACAATGTCACAGCAAATGTGTGACGTAATCAAAGCTAAATGCGGAACAACCAAATAATAGAGTGTGTGACCTGTTTTTTTTTTTTGGTGGCAACTTTTTTTTTCTGGCCAGGCAGTGTAATACATACACATACACAGATACATATACATATACATACACATAGACTCATTCAATTCATGACAATAAGTGCAGCAAAATGTCACTGACAATAATCAAGATGTACAGTGTAACATGAGGCAAGAAAAACACACCAACAATGGTCAGAACAAGAATACAGCAATGATAAGGAAACAATCAGCATAAAGTAGAACCAACACTGATACAGAGAAAGTTCAGTAAGACTTTATATTTAATACTATACTTAATACTTTAATACTGGCCTCTCTCTGTATCTCTGTACCAGACCAGATCTTTATACAAAAACTTAAATTTATGAATACTTTGTCTCTGTTTACCCAAGTCTGGATATAAGTTTTTATCACAGGCTCTGCTGCGTTTATTCTTCTTTACTTATTTAGTCCTGATGTCGTCATTTCTTGGTCCTGTTCTAGACCTGGACTTTAATCCAAGTCCAGTCCAGGTTTAGTTTGGATTTTAGATTGTCTAAATATCTTAAAATATTGTTTAGACGTCCCTGTATCTGATTTTGAACCATGAGTGTGGAACATGGCAAAGTTCAAACTATTAAATTCATCCAGTTTCTTCTCTCACTCTATTGTTCCAGGACGATAGAGAAACAACTGTCTGGGAAATAGATTGTTTTAGATGGTTGTCGTCCACTGAAATACGTAATAAAATGTAGCAGCAAAGTCAGCCAGGTATTTTTTTCAACACATTATTCGATAGGGGTTGTATTTTCCTGGAATATAAATAATAAGTCTGGTGCAAAACCTTTCATCGCTCTGTGGTCATGACATTTTCCTCAGTCATTTGTCTCTGGACCCATAAATTTAACAATAACTCAACACTTGCTGCAAAGAATCTTCTACAGTTTTGTACCATTGCAATTTGTGAAACCCTGGAGTGCGTTTCTTGTTGAAGTGGCCTCTGGCATCTTCAAACTGCTTGGCCCTGAGTGACCATTTAGCTCTTCCAGTGTGTCGCCAGTGCAGCTGTAGCCCCATAATCACCGGTGTGCGCTGGGATCGACTGTCTCTTTACTTGTACTGTTTACACCTGCGATCATCTCCGCGTCCATGCCACATTTTCACAACATATTTACGTTCACAACATGTAGAAAACTACTTAAAGTCATGTCAACTGGCAACAATCACACTTTTAAAGCAGAATTAAGTAACATTCAGCAATATAAGTCCCACTGAAGCTCCCGTATCAGTCGTGGTGGAACGTAAAAGGAATTGTATTTAAGCAAAGTACAGATATCTAAACATTCGATACTTACTACATACTACATTTGAGAGTACTACATTCCACTACATTTTTTTACTGAACTGAAAACTAAAAGTATTTTTATTGTTTTTTGAGACCTGGTGAAAATGTTGAGGATTTATTTTTAACATGTTCGTACAATGATTGATTCAATTGTTTCTGTTGAACGAAATTCGGCACAAATCTTTATCAAAATCACAACATTTGAAGCTTTATAAGACCTTAAAATCTGCACAAAATACTTTTCTTAATAATCTTTAAGTTCATTTTTAAACAGGTACTTCAACACTTTTACTTAAGCAGATATTTTCATGTGATACTTTTACTTGTACTTGAGGATTTTTTTTGGTCCGGTATGTGTACTTTTACTTAAGCAACAAAATTGAGTACTGTATTTTCTGAACTATATGCCACTCTGGAGTAAAAGTCGCACCAGCAAAAAATGCATATTAATGAAGAAGTATATATATAAGTCACACTGGACTATAAGTCACATTTTTGGTGAAATGTATTAAAAAAATCTGAGACCAAGAACAAACATTTTATCTTTAAAGGCAAGTTATAAGAATAACAATAAAATAGAAAACAACATGCTGAATAACAGTACAGCACGCTAACATAACACATAGACAATGAACTGATGTTTACTGTGGTCTTACTTCTTCATCATAGTTCACATCGTAGAACTAGCAAACACATCAAATATAACATAAGCTCTGGTGCATATCACATATACACAGAAAACTGCACATGAACACACAAAATATACGGACCAGTTTGGCCTATGAGTAAACATACAAGTCGCATCTGAGTATAAGTCGCACCCCCGGTCAAACTATGAAAAAAAATTGTCTGGGAAAATATGATACTTCTTCCACCTCTGCATATCAGAATAGAGTGTTATGGAACTCAAAAGTGTTTTTCCTCTTTCCATTTTTTATTGAAAAAAGTCAGTATAATTACATACAAAAACACAACATAGCCAAATATGAAAAAAGCCAGGAAGATTCTCTATGGATTGATGTCTGTCCTTTTGACAACAGAGGTTTTCCACCACCAGACATTTCAAACAGTCAAAAAAACTTCTGCTTTAAGATTCAATAATGCCACCACTTCCAAACTATTGTGAAAAAAATAAACAATTTGGCCTTGGTGTGTACATGACGACAGAGAAGTCATGGATTGTATTTGGTTGTTTTTTCTTGACTCAGATTGAGGGCAGTGGCGTTTATCTCTGGTATAAACATGAAATGTGCTGCAATTTCTGATTGTTGCGTGACACTGTGGTTGTGAATGTTTTAAGTATTTGGTGAACAATAACATTTTTGTATTCATGAAGTCCTTTCAACAGACGACAATCACGTCTCCATGAAATCAGGAAAAAAATGATTTTGTCTTAAGGAGTTTTTTTCATGACAGATACAGCGTTGAACTTGGTGTCAGTAATTGTTTCATGTGGACAGTGACAAACCAGGACATTCATTCAGTATTAAACTACAGACCATTTACTACATTGTGTTATGAACCCAACCTGTTCCATGAATGACACAAAAGCGGGTCACCGATAATAACTTAACAGCTTTGGAGCCTAGGGGCCTATTTTTTTTTCTGAAATTATGCTGGGGAAAATGACATTCTCTGACCTCCCGAAGAGAAAGAGAGGCTCTCCAACACCACAGCATGCAGCGCTCACAAGCTAACACTCCACTTCTCTGGCTTCTGACGTGTAATTAGATCCATTAAGGGAAAAGGGTCCAATCAAGTAAGTTAATTGGGGCTGTGCTAAAGACATTCCTGCCACAGCCTTAAAGAATTGCTAATAATGACTAAATACTATGGTAGAACACAATAGCTATATTCTTTGAAAACAGCAGCCCCATTATCATCACAAGGTACCGGAACAGAAACATGAATTGGTCATGTCAAGAACCTTTTATGCAAATGCTCATGCTGTACTTAAGACTGGTTTCTTGCCTTTGTTCTTTCTTGGATAAAACCAAGAGTCCATGTCAAATTTTATATCAAGAAATGTCAAAAGACCTTTGAACAGTCAGTCACTTATATTACTATATAAGTTAAAGAAGAGACGTTTCTCAAATGGGATGACATTTCCTCTCAGATATCGTTATATATTTCAGTACAAAACCTATACCTTCTGAACAGTGTTAAATGTGCAGATGTTACTACACTGATTTACCTTCATTCAACAGAATTTTGAACTGTTTCTCAGAGTTTTATGCTTTATCTGTCTGTAAATCACTCCAATCATAACTCTGCAAGTCACAGTTCAGTCCCACACTGTAGGCCTTGAGAGGTAAAAGTGGAGCCTGTAGTGTTGCACAGTCAATGTTCACTATTAGCACTGTTGACAATAACCATGTTACAAATGTATCTTTAAAAAAAAAAAAAAAAAATCTTCACTGTTGCCAGCAGAGGATGTTAAACACCCGACCTCAAGTACAGAAATGGAAAGTGCATATTAGTGATGAGCAATACCAGTATTTTTGTGTTGATATGACACCAAGCAATACTATGGCAGGTACTGATGGGTCCAATGACGGTTTTTAATAAAATGTTTTGAAACTTGTCTCCTGTAAACTTCACCTTACAATTAGACAATAACAGACAGCATGTTGAGACCTTCACTGCGTTGTAAATACTTCACTGGGGAAAGCTTCTGTGTTTAGAAAAGTTGGTATTTGTGTCTTAAAGATAATGCTAACTCAGATTAAAATGAATGAATGATGTTAAAATAGAAGAATACAAGCTGAATGATTTTGCACAGAAAAAGAAGTGAAGTGTCATTAGATGTATTTCCATGAAGTTATTTTGTGTTTTGTCTGTTTGTGTCTATTTTGACATTTGGATTAGGTTAGCATTAGCTTTGAGGCAGGAATACCGACTTTTCTAAACACACAAGTTCTCTGGGTAAGTTCTTACATCATTATAAAGGTCTTAATATGCCGTATGTGATCATCCATTCATAACTGTCCAGTGTCTGATATTTAAACATTGTTTTATTTTAATAAGACTCTGCTAAATTCTCTCAGAGAATGAATGGGGGAAGAGCGGCTTATATCTCAACCATTCTTAATATATCCATAGTTTTGGTATCTACCCGGTCAACCTTAGTGCATATGGATTTTTAGAAACTATAAAATATGAAACAGCAAAACAAAGCTCACATCCCATTGCTACACTGCATCACTCTGTAATTTTCAAGGATTTCCAGCACCTGTGGGACGTACAGAAAAGACCGTTTTTATCTCGCTCTCCCGCTGTATCCTGCTCTGGTACAACCTCACTCTCTCCCTCTCTCTGTGCTTATCTTCTCGGAAACGCTCCACGGCACAGAGGCTCCTGTGATTTCTGCTCCTTATTGGCACTGCGGGTCCCAAATGCATTTTCCTGCTCCAAGTTTGACAGACGGCAGCGTTATACCACGCACGCACACACAGGCTGCTGTCTGTGATAATTTGACATGTTAATTAATCTCTATGGGCAGCTAAAAGACCGCTAAAATAAATCAAGTCTGCTGTAGTAGCCTCTTAAATCAGTCAGCTTCTTGGGCAAGTGTGTTATTTGTCTTTGTAATGGTTTGCTGTATTATTATGGCCACTTCGTACAGTGCAAAAATAACAAGAGTACTCCAATTCCAAGTAAATAAAATGCAATTAATATGACCACTGGCAGCTCTAGTAAACATTTGAGTTGTTTACCGTTTACAAAAGTTTATTAAAGTGTGAATCAAATGCAATTACTGCAGTCATGTGCTCTAGACCACTAGTTTCGTAAACAGGACAGTTGTTGTGTCCTTAGGCAAGGCACATTGGCACATTTTTGTGGAGACAGGAGCCTCCATGGTGCAGATTGGGAACATTGCTTCTGTCAGTAGTAACGAATGAGGAGTGAGTGAATAATGCAATGTAAAGCACTGGAGAGGTGCTATAAAAATATGATGCATTATATTTTTATCATTTGAAGAATACCATGGGAGATGAAAATCCTTCAACTTAAAACCTATGACTATGACTCCAGGGGTCTCATCAAATTAAATCAATGAAAACACAATGAAAACACAGTATAATATATCAAATATCTCTAACTCGTATCAAATGCTAGTGAGAAAAGGTGCGTGTTTAGTAGAGATTTAAAGTGCTGCATTGACTGTGCTGATCAGATGTGTAAAGGTCCTCTATTCCACAGCTGTGGTCCAACCACAGAAAAAGGCCTTTTCTTCTCTGGTCTTCAGTCTGGTCCTGGGAACAGCACCAGGAGGTGCTGGTCTGTAGAGCACAGAGGTCTAGATGTGACATGGGGCAGGAGGGGTCATGACATTAAGACTTCAAGACAATCATTATGTTATCTTCAATGTACAGGGAACCAGTGCAAAGATTTAAGAACAGGTGTCACAGGTCCCTTCTGTTCTTCCCTGTGAGAGGCTGCTGCATACTGGACCCCCTGCAGACAGCTGAGCTTTGTCTGGTCTATGCTTATAGAGAATTGCAGTCAACAAGCTGCGATGTTACAAAAGACTGAATGTACTTTTTAAAATCATGGTGTGGGATGTGGGATTTGGTTTTGTTCTTAAAGAACTCAATTTAAGAATGGCACTAATTTGCTTTTGAAATGTAAAATCACTGTCAAAGACAACTCTTTTGAGAACATGATTTGGCATTGGAGCTAGGAAACCCTAATGTGCTATCCAAACCATTTCAAAGATTAGACTACCCAAAAACAACAATTTCAGTTTTATCTTTGTTTAAGCTGAGAAAATTATTTAGCAAACATTCATGAACATCTTTTAAGAAATCGACAAGTGCATGTGCAGAGCTGGTGACGTGGAGGGCAGGTAAATCTGTACATCATTAACATAACAATGAAAATGTGTGTTCTGTTTGTTAAAAATAGCTCCAAGGAGAAACAGGCTAAAAAGGACAGGTCCCAACATGCTTCCTTGAGGTACCCCACACTTTAACTCAGTTACAGAAGATGAGTACTGCCGTAGCTGGACAGAAATGGTCCTGTTTGTCAGGTAAGACTTAAACCATTTTAGAGCTGTGCCTCTAATTCCAACATGATGCTCTAGACAGGATAACCGAGTGGCATGGTCTACAGTATCAAACACCGAGTTAAATTAGCTACTTAGCTATAATCTGGTGCAGAACATCTCTGTTTTATGCTTAATGTCTCTGTACATGGTCCCTTAAATAAAGACTAAACTAAGTCTAAAAGCCTTTAAATGAGCCCTTTCAGTGCTATGCTTAGTTTTAAAACCTGGTTGGAGCTTCTCAGTGATGTCATGGGTATCATGGTGCGACTGCATTTGGTTAAGAACAACATTCGCTAAAACCATAGAGAGAAAAAGGAGCTTTGGAATAGGCCTGTATTTGACAGCCTTGTGGGATCCAGACTACTCTTCTTTAGGACTGGTTGCACCACAGCCTGCTTAAGGGCAGTAGGGGCACACCCTGGCATTAATGATGTGTTCACCAAATTGACTATCCAGGACCCAGTTCTTGTAAAAACCTATTTTGAAGGTGAGGAGGCAAGGGATCAAGAGGGCAAAATGCTGGTTGCAGCTGTTTAACAATGAAAAAGATACCCTTTCAAAACACAAACACAAATTTCAACAATGTCCAAAGTCAGGCCAAAGGACAGAACAAGGACTGGACACAAATTGTGTCAAATTAATAAAATTGCGTTGATTAAATTTTTTAAAAGGCTTAGATTCACAACAGACATGCACATTAAAGTCACCAGCAATGATCCAATGATCATATTTCATAATCAGCCCCATAACAAAATCAGTAAAGTTCTTGATAAAATCTTTGTGGATTTTAGGAGGATAGATGAGTGCGTAAAGGACCGGTGCATGTTCATTGATTGAGAATGTTTGTATCTTGAAGCTGGAAAAACATTCAGACAGCACTTTGGCACATTGAAGCATAGTTTTAAACACAGATGCTAATTAGTGTCCTCCACCAGTGGTACAAGGGGAGCTAATGAAAGAGCAATCTGCTGGTAGAAGTACAGTGGAGTCACCAACTTGCAGCCAGGTTTCCAATAGCACCATAAGATCCAAGTGCTGGGAAGTAAAAAAAAAAAAAAAAAACATTGAGAAGAAATGTCTTATTCAGTAGCACAAGATATAAGACACAAACTAGCATTCCTGAGACCAATGTGAAGAATAGCATCCCCATGGCAGAAAGAAGAAGAGTGGCTTAATGGCCGAGTGAGCAGAGATCCACGCTGTGCAGAATACTGTCTCCAGTGGGAGCGAGGTGGCCACTGAAAAGGGGAAACAGGCCAGATCCACCACTGACCCAGCTGCTGTCGACATGAAGGACCTCCAAAGATGTGGATATTTCTCAGAACTCTGTGTGAGGACCTCCGTGTTTTCAGTCTGAAAGGTTGGGCGGCACATAACACAAAAGAGGGGGAATGTTCCCAGTTTGGTGGCCAAAACCATCTTTTGACACTGCAGTTCGTGAATCTTTTATATTAAGAAGCATCTTGCGGTCATATATCAGTACAGCAGAGACACCATGGCCTTGAAAACATAATACAATAACAATGTACATTAAAATAAGCGGAGCCGACAAACGGTTGACCAAGCACACGCCATCTTGTTGATTTATAAAGTGCACCTACATACAAAAAATGTTATGTATGTGACTTTCCACGTTAAATTTATGATCTATAAAAAGACACCTTAATATGGAAACAAGAGGTCTCGTCCACAAACTCTGAACTTTGGATGTCAAGCTGTTCAGGGATGGGGCAAAGGGCGATATGTGCTCAGAGAGACAAGAAGTAAGCAAGTTTGAAGAAGGTTGTGGAGGTTGGTGTTTTGTCTGTACAACACTTATATACCAATGACTACTTTTTGAAACACCTGTCTCAATGGAACACTCTTGGGTGACTGAAGGGCTTGCAGGGCATGTGGTACAACATGTCACTGATCATGGTTTAAATAAAGACTGTTATTTTTCACATAATAATTGAAAACAGGGAAACATACACTTACAAAACACACATTAAACTGCAATATTTCCCATCAGATGTGTTTGGGTTTTAAGCGAATTACCATTTCAATTGCACACAAGCCAGCCTAAAATGTAATCACTCATGCATTTGCATCTGAACAGACTTCCCATTGACGGATCATGAACAGATCTGACTCATGGACAGTATTAAATTCCAACTTAATTTTCTCAACTTCAGCGGTTGCATTGTTTAGATAGATTTGAGGCATCTGCCCGCAGCACCAACACTTTTTAATTATCATCTCCACACTGATTCACAAATGAATTATTCTGCTTTCCCCCTTGCAACGATTGGAACTATCAGAGTCAAGCGGCGACAAAGCCATGTGTGAAATTATAGGGACAACAGAGAAGATCGCAGGGAATATAAATAATACATTTACAACACTTAACACTCATGTATGCCAAGAAAAAGGGATAACTGCAGTCCGATTGAAACTAATTTTTCTAAATGCACGTAAACCTACGGCCTAAAACTCTACGATTGAGGCCTCAAAGACCCCAGCATATCAGATGAGGCTGATACATACTCGGATACCTGCTGCATGTCACAACACAGTCTGATTTGCCTTATTTTCCGGACTATAAGTCACACTTTTGGGTGCGACTTGTACTCAGATGCGATTTGTATGTGAAGTATATGTTTTTTTTTTCTTCATTATTATGCATTTTTGGTTGGTGTGACTTATACTCCGGAAAATAGTTACATTAGGAGCTGTAAGGAGAGGACTTCAACTGCATGGAGTAATAAACTGCTATGAAAATATCAGACATGTGTTTTGATGTTTACTCGCTCGTTTTACAGCCTCTCTACCACGCATATGTTGTTTTGTTTTGGTTTGCTATGTTAAAGTGAAAAAACAAGTGGGTTTTTAATGTGTTTTATTTGTGCAGCGGAGGGCAAATAACACGATTCCTATAATGTTTGAAATTCACATGATGAGTGGAAATGTCGATCTGTTTCTGCAAATTTGTAGTTATAAGTATGATAGTCATTTTAATTAACAATTATAGCTGCAAAGTTTTAGTGCTTGTGTTAAATAAATTTGCACTAAAACAAAAGAAAACTAAAGAAAAATAATTGGGTACATTTATTTCTAAGTATTCACACTGGATTTGCAGTGGGAGGGAGCAGACATCCAAAGTCACATTTGAGCAGGACTTTGACTAATTGGAGGAGATGGAACAGAGCCATGGAGTTAAAGTAAATACGCAGACCGGATGATTCCCATGGCTGCGTTAAGTCCTCTGCTTCAATACTGCTCCTCAGGCACAAGTGGATTTTCCTCCAACCGCACAAAGAGCAATCGTTTATATTAGGGGAAGTTGGAGGAGTGAACAGGAACTGCAGAATTACCGTACAATTACCCTGGCATTTTGTGCAGCCGTCACGACCACCAATCAAACGTGTGGTTCAAGTGAAGTGATGAAAAGGAATGGAATGGGAACTATTATTATGGGGTGGTTCTGAAATCTACTAAGCAATATCAAGGGCTTGCACTGGGATTGTAGGTTCAATTTCAGGCCCTAACAAATGGACATTTCTCCCCAGGGTGTCAAAAAATAAGTATAAGATTGTATAAGATTTAATTTTATATATATATATATATATATATATATATATATATATATATATATATATATAAAGAAAAAGCTCTTAGTGTCAAAACAGTTCTGCTGTATTCTGTTAATTATAAAGTGCTTTAACAGTCTTGAACAAAGAAGAAAGGCTAAAGATTTGCTAACATGTTAGTTGTTGTTAGCATTACCGTGACAGCAAAATCTGCTCTGGCCTCCAGTACAGTGCATTAAAAGCTGCACTAACTTTTTTTGTCTCCATGGAGATATTAGTGCTTTGCCTGGAATGTTCCACAGTATGGATCTACCTATCGTTTATTTCTTTATGGATGTTTCTGTTGCTCAAAAATGCTTTGTATACAATACACATTCTTACTGTAGAGGGGGCTTGCTTCTCCACCGATCTGACAAGTAATCTGGCTTGGTAGCACTATTTGCTGGTCTCTATGGATACGCTTAATACCATACTATGGACCATTCTTGACAAAGCAGTACCATCTCCTGGAGACAAGCAGTTCTCTACTAGTTTCTCTACTTTTTAATTATTTTTATTTTTTTTACATAAAAACAAAATGATCCAACTCCGATATAACCATAGCTTTTCCACAATTGTCCATTAAGTGAAATGCTTTTAGTACAAATGTGGGAGTCTGGCTTTTCTCTTTTCAATTTGCTGTGTTCTAACCATCCATTCTGGCCTCTTTGGTAGATTAGCTCACAGGCAACATTGAATAAAAGCAAAATTCTGAAATAAAGTTGTTTCTTTGGAGTGCGGCCTGAGACTATTAGTACTATCTGTGCCTTTACAAATGTTTAATATACATCTGTGGCAGCTCCCCACGGTCACTCTTTTTAATTAGAGTCCATTACATGAATTGGGTTACCCGGGAACATTAAAGAAAAACAGTCTGTTCCTAAATGGGACGGGTGTCGGCAGAGGATATGGATGGGACTACAATTCGTAATGTTTTGGGCTCATTTGGTTCTTGTTGCAGCATCTGTCGAGGACACAAACTGCTTTGTCCTTCAAAACTAATCTGATTTTCACTTATCATCTTATGTCACTCAGCGTTAGAGTATCTTTATTGCGCCACCTTACTTAAAAACATGTTATTATGTGTCATGGGCCAACTTTTCAAGAATCCCCCAACTGCTGCTCTCCATGGAGATGTTATTGCATGGAATGATCCACAGAATGGTATTAAACTTATCTCTCATCATGGAGACAATCAATTTTTTAAAGGTACGTATTTTACCATAATAACACCTGTAAATGAATGGATACAAGATAGTTCTGCTCGACTATGTACAAATGAATAAACACAAGTATTTAAAGATACAGCATGTCATTTTCTGGAGGTGGCACGTCACCTGAATGATTCCATGGACATAGATTCAGAAAGATTCACCATGGAGATAGATACGTTTTGTGCCATACTGTAGAATACTATAGGCAAATTAACATTTCAGTGCAAAGTATATTAGTCAGTTTAAGGATATTCAAGCCCAATTATAGTAAAAGCTCATGTTTTCTATGTTTTTTCAGTCCAATAAACACAATCAAATAGAACAAAGTTGTTTATTTTTTGGCTAAAAAGTACTGTGGCTTTAAAGCAAACATATGCTACATGTCAAATTGAATTTTTTTATTTTTTATTATGCAGTCTGTATTTAAAACAGGTTCATAATAGAAATGAATCACTGGAGCAAGCAGCACATTTTAATTGACTTGTTTTTGGCTTTGTGACATTTTTTAATCGTACATGTAAAAGCCAGAGTCTGAATCTTTTGAAGAATTTTTTTATTTTTTATTTTTTTATTTATCTTTATTTATACAGGGGGACCCAATGAGAGCACTTGGGCTCTCTTTTTCATGGGTGCCCTGTTTAAAATACAACACAAACCGAAAAAACAATCAAAACAAATAAGTCCTTAAAAACATCAATAACAAGTGCAGGTGTGTGTATAAAAGTTTGTTATCAGATTATTAAATTGCAATTGTGTCACCAACGTGTCCAGTTTTGCTTTTCCTTGGAGCATATTCCATTTTTGTGAAGCAAAACAGCTAAAAGCCTCTTTCCCATCTCAGTTCTGGTGCGGCTCGTCCTTAGCCTTATGCAGTCATGTGATCTGGTGTTAAATGTTCCGGTATCAATAATTAACAAGCAGGTGAGGTATTCTGGCAGTTTTTGAAGTAATCCCTTATAGATAAACTTAATGCAGTGCTGTTCTCTTCTAACAGACAGTGATGGACAACCTACTTTTTCATAGAGCGTACAGTGATGAGTTTCAAATCCATCACCTGTAACAAAGCGAAGGGCGGAGTGAAATAGTGGATCCAATGGTTTCAAAGCAGAGGCTGAAGTCTGCATATGCACCACATCCCCATAATCCAGTGTGGACAGGAAGGTTGCTTGCACTATTTCTTTTCTGTAACTCATTGGGATACAATATTTGTTTCTGTAATAAAATGATCATTTAGATTTTAAACTATTACATAATTCTGAGATGTGTTTTGTAAAGGACAAGTCTTCATCAAGCCAAAACCCAAGATATTTATAAGTGTTGACTCTTTCAATGGATGTACCATTTAGCGTGTAAAGGTTTGTAGCTTGCGTGTTACTGAAATGTTTTTTAGAAAAAAAATCATATACTTAGTTTTACTTGCATTCAAAAACAGCTTAAGATTTATGAGGGAGTTTTGGATTTCATTAAAATCTTGCTGCAGTTTTAAAAGTGCCTGATCAGCAGAAGGAGCAGTTGCAGACAAAACAGCATCATCTGCATATAAATGTATGTGACTTTCTTTTAAATTGTGACCAATAGAATTAAAAAAAATAGTAAAAAGTAGGGGGCCCAAAATTGAGCCTTGGGGAACTGCTTTACTTAAAGTAAAAAAAAATCTGATTTAAAACCATTGGCTACTACTGCCTGGGTTCTGTTTGAAAGATAATTTTGGAACCAGTTACATGTAGCATTGTCAAATCCAATCTGCTTCAGACGGTTCAGGAGGACTCCATGATCCACTGAATCACAACTAGGTGCAGAGCAGTGGGCGGGGATAAGGGGTAGGGGAATACTCTAGCTTCAGGATTACTCAAACCGGCATGAATGATCAAAATAAAACTGGGTAAGCTGAAGACGAGGGAGCGGCGTTATAACACGTTAAACGGCTTATAACTGTGCAATACTTTAAAGAGGGGGTATTAGGCCAGATCAATTTTTGGAGCTTTCTACCTTGTTATAATATGGTCCCCTCATCAAAAACATGCAAAATTTTTTAGATCTCATTCATGTATTTTAATAATGTTTCAGTTTCCATGATTTAGTGATCTCTCCTATTCAAATCGTGCTTATCATTAGCTGTAATGCCCAACGCTCAGCCCACAAGTGTAACTGGTTCATATAATAACTATATACTTACACAGTTAATTACAGTTTTTGCAGCCTTGGTCCTTCAATTGCTTCTTCTTTATTTTTGTTTCTTCTTTGCGTGACCTTCGCTTTGCCCCTGGTATAAATTCTTCCCTTTGTAAATCTAGTATTAGGAAGAGTTTAGGCTGGACCGATAAATATTGGCACATGTTGGTCTTATTTTCTATTATTGTGACCCACATTAAACGGAGAGTGCTTCCAAAAAGTTCCCTCTGTGTCCCGTGGCTCTCTAACGCACCACAAGTCACACAAACAACACATTTAAGACGTCCACCAGTCACACAAGCCCACGTTTGATCCGAAGGTTGGAGGTTCAAATCCCACTCTCGACATAAACCATGATCAGTTGAGCGGTCAGATCTACTGATCCACAGGTTGGCGGTGCGATTCCAGCTCCCACAGATGAATCCTGTTGTTGTGTCCTTGGGCAAAACGCTTAACCCACCTCGCCCCAGTGTCTGCGTACACTGGTGTATGAATGTGTGTGTGAATGGGTGAGTGGTTCCTTGTTGTAAAGTGCTTTGAGTGCCTTGAGAGTGGAAAAGTGCTGTATAAAAATGTGACCATTTACCTTGATCATTTACTATACACATCTCTACACAACAACCTCACAAACAGAGGACGCGAGGAGCAAAGAGAGGGGGGACTCAGTGTCAAAAACAAAAGTGAAACTTATGAAACATGTTAAATCATTGTTTTCTGGGAATATAGCATTTTCAAAACAATAACAGGCAACACAATGATCTAAATATGTCATGTGCAGTGTTTGGAAGTAACTAAATAGTACATGTATGGAGAATATGCTTTCACAAATCAAATTTTAAGTACCGTATTTTTCAGACTATAGTATAAGTCACACCAGCGAAAAATGCATAATAATGAAGAAAAAAACATATAAGTCACACTTGGACTATGAGTCACATTTTTGGGGAAATTTATTTTATAATATCCGAGACCAAGAAAAGACATTTTATCTATAAAGGCAAGTTATAATAATAACAATAAAATAGAGAACAACAGCTGAATATCAGTACATCATGCTAATGTAACACATTTATATTTATTCATCTAAATGAACACGTGTCTGGCTTGTTAAAGTAAGATATTAACACTTAATCAGATAAATAAAGCATAAAAAAACAAGTTTACTCTGGATCTCACTCCAAATCACTAAATCCACTGAATTCTTCATCCTCAGTGTCGCATCTGAACAACTCCAACTCCGGAGGAAGTTTCGCTTTCTACTTCCTCTTCTGCTGTCATTAGACTCAGCAGAATACCGTTTTTCTGTTAGGGGGCATGAACAAAAGTTCAGTCTTTCTCAGATGTCTTTTAAATTACTGTAATGTTGACATTTTTTTATTTGTTAGTGAACACAGTAGTAGATACTGGTACAAGCCTAAAGTGCCCTCGCACGGTTGTCAGTGGGACAATAACAAAGATGTAAAGTTATATATGTAATAATTTCACATATAAGTCGCACCCCAAAACTATGAAAAAAAGTGTCACTTATAGTCTGGAAAATATGGTAACTGTTTTCCGGTGCAGCTAAAGTTCTAAGGAATACATGGAATTCACACAATTTAGACTTCAATCTGCGTAAAATTTGTGAGAAAAACACCGCTCATGTTGTGAATGCATGCGTGATTTTGCCTTCTCCAGTCAGTGAAACATCAAAACATACATTTATGTCAAAACATTAAGCTGTTTTTAATTCTATGTTATGTTTTTACACTATAATTTAAATTTGATGTAAAAGTATTCCAAGTATTCAGAATATAGTACTTGAATTTTCCCATGTAACGGAATACCTTACAAAATACATTTGAAAGCAGCATTCAGTATTCTGTGACTAAAGACATTTTCAAAGTATTCTTCCCATCTCTGATAATGTGTTAGCAGTTAATACTCCATAGAATTAAAATAGCCCCTTAAACGTTAATGGGAAACGTCACTGAGCAGATACACTGTATATAGCCCTGTGAGGTGCTTTTAAAAGGATCCTCTTTGTCTCTGTTTCCGCACTGACATCAAATGCACCTTTTCTTTTATTCACCGTCTTAAAGCTCCCAACTCAGAATTTGGCAGAAAGGAAGCCCTCTGTTATTTGATACTAATGTCATCAAAGCCTGAGTAGGGCCATTACTGTCATCTCCTAAATGAGGCTCCTCTATGACAAAAATGTGAATAGACACTTTCTTGTGTCCACCATCAAAAGGCCAAGTCTGTTTTGATTCTGGTAATGGGCCGTGTACAGAATACAGCCTTGTCTCCACAAAGAATTCATGTAATATTTGTGTTATTAGCATAAAAAGTGTATTTCTGAGCTTTCTCCCCAAAAAAACACATGTCACAACCACATTTCTAGTATCCACATGCATGAATCTATAGGCTTTAGAGCGGATTTTTCAGACGGGGAAGTCAAGCAAGACTGAACCAAAATCTATTCAACTCTAGCACCGCAACGATGCTTTAAAATGGATTTGATTTTCAGTGTCTTAAAAACGTAACAACACAACAAACAATAGGTTAATCCTTATGTACCTTCTGGGCATCCTAATTGTTTTTTCACATCTTTCAGAGACCAGACCAGAGTTTTGTCGTTGCAGTAAAGCTATCAACTACTAGCATGCTAACCAGGGACTTTCCAAATTTTTAAAGAGCTTTATAATTACTATGGAGGTTAATAATAATAATAATAATAATAATAATAATAATAATAATAATAATAATAATAATAATAATAATAATAATAATAAAAAGACAGGATTTTAATTAATTAATTAATTTTATTTTATTTATTTTTTTTAGGTGAAAACCACAATACCACCAGACCACTTCATTCCAGTACTTGTCGAGTGGACATGTACAGAAGGAACACTATACACAGTCAAAGATCAAAATACTCGTGCTGACAAATTGCTTCCTCAATCTCCGGACACGTATTGATTAACCATAGCTGTTTATTGTCTACACCATGGCACATTAAAAATAAACAAGGTCACTGGGTTAAGACTGTCAGACAAGACGTTCTGCCTGTAAGTGGATCTATACAACAGATAGAAGTTATAATTGCACTCAGTGATGGAGGTTGTGTCATTAGATGTGCAGGACTGTGAAGAGCTGTTAAGATTGATGTATTTATTGATTGATTTAAACTGAAATATATCTGATGAGGAGGGGTGGTCCGCGCAATTTGGTGATGGTAGCATAATCACAGAAAAATGTAGCTACAAGCACCTAAAAAAAAATGTTCAAGAATTCAATTTGGCACGTGTTGCTGTGTTTTAAAAGCCATTAACTTTTTCAAAACTCATTCTGATCATTTCAGCTCTAAAATACCCTGCAGTTTACAATTTGAATGCTAACGGCTACAGTTTGTAACCTGATTAGAACAACTCCACTCTTCTATTCACCAGCAGCTCTTTCTTTACTTTTTATTACTATTTTCCATGCATACTGTACATGGGTGGGGGTTTTCAGATTCTAGATGTGATCACGCTGTACTTTCACTCATTTCACTTCACAAATGTTGGAACAGATGATTTTGATTTGTGTCTGGTTCCATTAACCTCTTGTATTACAACAATAAACTGCATTAACAACATTGATTTTAGCTGCCCCCCTCAGTTTGAAATATTATTGGCCTATGGGATGTTGGGTAATCTGAAACTGAAATTTTAAAGGTGCTGTGTGTGTTTGATTACAATAATTCTATCTCTACAGCAACCCAGCAGCCTGTTTGTTCACACAGCTCCACGTGGACTTGTACATGCATCGAGTTTTGAATTAAAACATTATTTTTATTATTTCAAATTTCCCACATCACTGCACGGGTCCTTTGACTTCCTCTGACACGCCCCAGACCATCCTGCATTTATTAAAAGGACTATGCATTGAAATAACTAACTTATGTATGCATAAGGTCTAAAGCATTTAACAAATTAAGTCCTAAGGCCTAGGTCTAACAGGGTAGTCGTTTAACATGAACTGTACGTTTGTGTCTTTCTCTTCACGTTCCCTCTTTCTCCCTCACTTTCTCCTGACCTTTATCACGCTGGTGCAGAGCACAGGACCAGGAGCAGGGCAGGAGGAAGACTGACAGGTAAATCTCACACACACATCTCATGAACAAAGGGACACTGGTGATGCACAGACATGTTCCACATGTGTAAGGTGGACTGGAGCATTTCTTAGAGCCAATCGCAGACGGTGAGTTCCAAGTGAATCACGACAGTTATTGGCCCTGTCACACGTCAGTTATTCTTACTTTGTGCTGTGTGTGGCAGTCCTCGCACCCCAGGCCAATTTCTTGTTCTGCTGCTCCACAGAAGACTGCGAACTTCACAAATGGCTTTGAGTTGGAAGAGGAAAATGGTCAGCAGGTTGTATGAGAAGAGGAGACATGTCCCAGAAGAGAGTCAAAGTGATTCTTGAATATTATTTGTCATATTTGTTATTTGTTCTCCACTGATGGCACAGAACAGGATTCCAGAGCGTTACTCTTCTCTAAGGTTTCACTGGACAGGTACATTTGACTCATTAGTTAATTATTTTATTGGTTGGTTTTGGTTTTGTGGCGAAAATGTTTGCTTCAGCCATGTACATTAATATCAATAAAGTTTATCTTATCTTATCTTATTACAAACCAGGTGTTATTTTGCTGTGTTTGTAGCTCACGTTTGTGCATGAAACTTCTCCATTGAAAATGGAGAACTTCTGTCAAAACAGAATAGGAATGGTAATCTTTATCTGCCACTGCTTTAAAAATACTCATATGTGACCAACTGACTGTCACCTTTCAAAAAACACTATGTTTACTGGCTAAAATAGTCACTTAACTAGACTAGCTAACCCTATTTTAATGCATTTGGTCGAGTTTAGCATCAGTCTATCGCTGCCAAGCGGATTATGACAGGATCACGACAATAATATATCCACAGTGATCTGATAGTACAATTACTCTGATAGTACAGTTACTCTGAGAGTAGAGTTACTCTGATAGTACAATTACTCTGATAGTACAATTACTCTGATAGTACAGTTACTCTGAGAG
Organism: Periophthalmus magnuspinnatus; assembly: GCF_009829125.3. Classification (NCBI taxonomy): domain Eukaryota; kingdom Metazoa; phylum Chordata; class Actinopteri; order Gobiiformes; family Gobiidae; genus Periophthalmus; species Periophthalmus magnuspinnatus. The sequence goes on from NC_047136.2 coordinate 26,499,686, forward strand.
TACAGTTACTCTGATAGTACAATTACTCTGATAGTACAATTACTCTGATAGTACAATTACTCTGATAGTGCAGTTACTCTGATAGTACAATTACTCTGATAGTGCAGTCACTCTGATAGTACAATTACTCTGATAGGTCGGAGGATCGAGTCCCGCTCGGACCAATTTCTGTCGTTGTGTCCTTAGGCAAGACATTTCACCCACATTGCCTAGTATGAAAGTGGTGTGTGTGCGAATGATAGGTGGTGGTCGGAGGGGGTGATGGCACAGATTGGCAGCCTCGCTTCCGTCAGTCTGCCCCAGGGCAGCTGTGGCTACAATAGTAGTTTACCATCACCAAGTGTGGAAATGAATGAATAATGACTGTAGTGTAGCGCTTTACATTACATTACAAGTGTAAGCCAGTTATATTATTAATGCTATGACGACACTGGAGAGAGGGCACACAGGCTTGAGCTCTTCTCAGACCCAACACTGCAGTTACTGTAGCACTTAAAATACAGCAGAGCGTGGACATTTTCATGTAATAGCTAAAATGTTTGTTTAGCTGAATCACATATAACACATTATGCCAACAATGATACTTAAAAAAAAAAACTTGGACTAGGGTTTCAATTATGTGAGGACCATGATGGTCTGTAATCTCTAAATGTTAATAAACACATATATTTGAGTGAAAGTTTGTACTGTTTTACCTTGCAAACATGTGTTTTACAAAGATGACATTGAGGTAATTGATGTAAACATTCATTTTAGAGCAATTGTTCTAAATAATATGTCTATAAATAACCTCATGTTTGTAAGAACAGATTGTAAGTACACAAATGCTTTTTCAAACTTAGCACACATTATTCAAGTTTGATTTGACACATTGAAAGAAGTTTTCCCACAGATGATGTCCAGTTGAGCACCTTAGGATGACAGGGCTCAGCTTCAGGGGAGCCTGGAGTAGGATCAAGGTCAAAGGTTGTTGCCTGTACAAACAAGATCATAGTTACACATTACGTCATCAAAACCATCTGATTCAATAATTAATATAGTGACTTGCTTAATGTGTAAATATATTTGTAGTACTGTGCTAAAAGCAAATATAACCAGTGCCCTTCTATTCTGGAGGGGTATTATAATAATCTAACACCTGGGGCTGGAAACATGACAGAAATAATATCCCTGAATGCGCACGGTCTAACAAAAATGACACGTATCAACAATATTTACTGTTCACAATTTTCTATCAGATGCAACAGAATAAGAGTAATGGGCTGCTGTAGACCAC